>NC_041051.1:16666229-16966229 GCF_900634775.1 Gouania willdenowi | reverse complement strand
TTTTAATTACATTCCAAGTGGAAAATCAAAGGACAGATCATCACACTTCACTGCCTCGCTGATGCTCCGCCTCTGCTTTACCTGTAAAGATTTTCCAGATCCCCTGAGGCAAAGGTGTTCTGCTGTGTCTAAATGAGCTCCTTGTGCATCATTACAATAACAGGCTAATTAGCACAGGGCCGTTAACTGCCTTTAGCAGCCTCAGTGTTTCACTGCCGGCGCTGAGAGGGCTTTGTTGCCATGACCTCGACAAACACACAACAAACTATCGAGTTTCGTGTTGTGAAGAGAAGTGCACGTTGTGGAAAAACATTAGCATTCCTTTGTGTTTCTGGGTGACACTTTGGATTAGAGCTTCTGAATACACACAGAAGAGCTAATCTTGTTTTTCTTTCTTACGCGTTCTCTGCTTTTAATTTGAAGATGTTTGTTTTTTTTCTTTTTTCTTTCATTAAATAATATGCTTTCCAGAAGTTGACTCTGAACGATCCATGGTGGAGCATGGAAATCTGTCTGGAGAAGGTGAGAGTTCACTACAGATGTGAATCTAAACAGCCTTTATTTACGTTCACAGCCCAAACAGCCTGATTTACCTGAGGCTACAGAGGTGATGAAGCCACAGACTCCCTAGTGGCAGGCAAACACCCAGGAAGCAGCTCCCACTGCAATTAAAGGGATGGAGGCAGGGCTGTAATTGTCATGCTGCTAGTGCTATAGCACACATCCCTGTGGGCTGCTGCCGTTTGAAGGTTTGCATGACAAGAAAAATATATACCTGGCATCTTGCGAATTAAATGGCTTCAAGCATCCACCTGCAGCTACTACTGGCCTGTAGTCATCTCTGTAGAGCAAAAGTGAAAGGAAATAAAATGTAGCACAAGGGCAGACTGTTTGGTTTGGTGAACAGATGCAAAAAAAATGCGATGCGAGGATAATTGAATAATAAACTAAAGTTTGCGTGGCCAGAAATGACTCTCAGACAACTGTTCTCACATTGGACACTCTTTTTTATAGTAAACAATATATGCAGCTAAGAAAAATAGTGAGAATGGGGAATGAAGATGATCGTAAATATATTGTGCACAAACCCATACAAATCAGTATTCTATAACAATACAAATTTGTCTTTAAAGCTTGAGTTCCTGGGGAGCCAATGTCCTGCACGTTTTAGGTATTACAATTTACTTTAACCTGAAATTAATTTATCACTTTAGAGGATTCCATCTGGTGTAATAAAGCAGCAGAAAATAGAAAAATAAATAAAAATAAGTCATTTATTTATTTATTTTTTTCTTAAAGGCTGGAGTCAGGAAGGTGGCCAAGACTGGAGTTGGAGACCATTAGCGAGAGCAAATGTGTCAAACCCAAGGCTCGGGAGCATCCAATTTAGTCCATGAGAGAAAGTAAAAAATGACAGGGAAACATTGGGTAAATTACCAATTAACTCAGCTATAGATATTTAGGCCCTCCATAAATACACAAAGTCAATGATACTCCACAATAGTTTCATAATGGCAGTAATTTATAATCTCACACTGTTAAACAAAACAAACTATTTTTACAAAATTCAGAAATTCCACAAAATGTCATGAAATTAAATAAAATTGGTTAAAAACACCAAAAAACAATTTGTTACTTATTGCTTGCTATTGTCGGTGCCATACATACCTTTATATCATTTATATCAGGAAGTGCAAACTAGGGCACGTTAATGTTAAAATTGCTCATTTTCTCAGCCTATAATCTGCGGCCCACTCCGGATCAAACTGCTCCGTATTTGGCCCCTGAACTAAAATGAGTTTGACAGCATGACTTAGCGGATCACTCAGTGGTGTGTGCTCATGGTTTATATCTCTAATCACAGCAGTCGTTCTGCATGCACTTTGCATTGTTTCACTAAGAGCGAGTGTATTTCTCCCATAGTTTCCACTCATTAGCCAAATCTATGGATTATTTGCAGCAGTAAATATCTCTATAGTGTTTTTTTAATCAAATGTATTGTTGTAATAATTGTGTAAGGCACAATTTTCATGTTTAAATTGCTCCTAAAATCATGGCCCATTACTACAGTCAACACTCAAGGCTATGATTCATTTAACAGCCGAGAAGAAAATCTTCACTCTTTTTAAAACCTTGCTTTATTAACAAAATTGCCTTCCTCTCCAGCTTCTAATCTTTTATTGTCCAAACCCTAATCCTAATCCGATAGGAAGGGCATGCATTAATCTGAGACAGTAGACTTGGAGTTGACATGCATATGCTGACATGGCTAATCCAAATGTAATCCTACTTCCACAGGATCCTCAAAGCTTTGCGAGGTACGAACTTCTTTTACTTGACATTAGAGAAATACACTGAGAATGAACAGATGTTTCACTCACTACGCACTTATTTGAGCACTATCCACCCACACCTCGGGCTTGTCAAGTCAAATCTAATTACCGTATTCACTGCCGTCAGATTGTGACATGTTGCTTTGGTATAACAGCCTCACTGCGGCACGATTCTTGGGTCTGAATTGCCTCTGAAATGTATTTGTGATAACATCAGTATTATGAATCGCATATTTACGCCACGTTGATTTTAAACTGCATGGAATCCAACCGTGGGCACGTTGCATTCACATCATAAAATAAATCTAATCTTCTAAACTTCTGCTCAAAGAGCAGGAAACTAATCAGGCCCTAAAAACACTGACAAGTATGTGTTTGTGAATTGTATTATTGATATAAGATCATTCCTGTCAAACCAGTGAGTTTGACATGTTTATGTTTATTTTATCTTTATTTTTGTTCGAGCACATCAAAAGTTAAGATGGATGTAAAAAAGACAATAAAACAAAAGTCGTTAAGCAATCGATTTAAATCTAAATAACATTGCTTTAATTTATGTGCTAGACAGTGTTTGAAGGTTTTTTTTTTTTTTTTTTTAAAAAACTTTGTACCAGTGGACTTTTATTGTGACAAACGTCTGTTGACTTTGTATGAAGCTGCGAGTCATGATAATTCTTTTATTAGATAAAATAATAGTGTTTGCCTCATAGATCAATGAGTTGAGCATGATTTACTCCAAAAAAAAAAAGGTAAAATGGTCAAAACTTTGTTTTCATCTCCACTCTAAACAAAGAAGAAACAAAGTTGAAATGAATGCTCGAAAGTGTGTTTTGAACTCCACCCTAAACAGGTCATTTGTTGACATTTTTCACGCATTGCATTGTGGGATATGGAGTCTCGGAAATGGATGCACAGAAGTGCACAGAAGTGGGCTCAACATCCCACAATGCAATGCAGGAAAATGTCAACAAAGGAAGGTCGAGCTTCAGGGAGTTTAAAACGAACTTGCGAGCATCATTTTCAAACTTGTTTCTTGCTTTTTCAAGTAAGCTAGATCAATGCACGGATGCATCGATGGAGCATTTGTTTTATTTACTTAAAGATTTTGATCAGGTCAGAATTTGTGCCACAATTACTGGCACTACTATAAGTTCCGTTTCTGATTTAATTTAATGTTATGTTTCATTGTAACATATTCAATTAAGGCCTTAGCAATATAGTGTGATTCATGATACTAGTGCAGTGCCCGTAGAAAGTATGTATATATTTAGCACTGTAATATAGGCTAGTATACTGTACATCTGCAGCTTGCTGAGGGAGAGAGAGAGAGAGAGCTACAAATGAACTTTCTTCTGTTGATTCTTGATTTTTTTATTTCGCCATTGAAAGAGGCCATTATGTCTCAAAATAATTCTTCACTAATATATCAATCTCTATTTGTATAGTGCCAATTCATGACACGTGTTATCACAAGACACTTCACAGAAAGCAGGTAAAAGACCTGACTGTTTGTTAACCAATTATTTCATGACTTTGATGCTTTAGACACACATTACATAATTATATAGTTTTTAAATTATATATGTATATATATATATATATTATTTTTTGTTAAATATTAGAATATCAAATTCAATTAAAAGACTGTTATGTGGGGAAGAATTGCTAGCTAAAATGTCAAACCCTCCTCCTTTATCGAGTCTTGGGATACTGAACCTATGACATCTTCATCAACAAAGAAACTTGCTTTATTCAAGAGAACCTGTGACATCATAAACAGATTTCTTAACATTGAGCTGTTCTGCAAAGTTGCATTTAAGAAATAATTTATTAACGGTATCATTGCCGTCCAAACAAATCCGACGTTGCACACCCTTGAACCAAGCATCAGCCATGTTGAAAGTCTCAGCTCGGTCTGTCCCTGAACCGCGGAGATAGACAGAGTTTCCTTGCTTTATAGATAGACAGACAGACAGACAGACAGACAGACAGACAGACAGACAGATGTTCGATTCATGGATCTATGAGGCATACACTATGATTTTATCTAACAAAACATTATCGAGGGAAGCAGCTTCAAATTAGGATTGAGTTTAGATAAAGGTAAATGCATGACTTTGTGACTAGGAGAACAAATGGATTCAATGATTTTTGTGAGAAAGTACATGTTGGTGGATCATCAGTGAAATGCCATTGTTGTAACCAAACACTGTCTCTAAAGGAAAGGTTTAAAAAAAAGCAACGTGCTCTGGCCAATGCGAGCAGTGCTATCATCAATGATCATTCTAAGGTCTCCTAGCACTGTTTGTACAGTCGCCCGCCTGCCTGGTTCCTCTGTGGGCTTCCATTAGTCCATGACCTCTACAAACCCCTCTGGGATGTCATGCAGAAAGAGCCACTTATTGAGTTTATGCTCCTAAAAACCATTGTAGCTTGAATCGGGAATTTCTTTGCATGAGTTTAGTTAAAAAAAGCATTTTGACTTTTTCCTCTGATCTAATTACCCACATTGCTTCAAAGATAAAGACAATGTATTTGCTTTTAATTATTTAAATGAGCAGAGACAATAAGCATTAGCTGGCAAAGCATTTGCACCCAGCTCAGCTACTTGGGTGACCTCATCTTATCCGGCTTTCTCTGTAATGAGGTGTGCACAGCCCTCTGCTCTACATGCACTGCTGTCACCTTCATAATCCAAGATTCCAACCTTAAGGGGTGAAGAGGATGTGGGACCCTCAATGGGATTATAGACCGCAATGTCTGTTGCATAGTCTGTCATCTGTCTGTAACCTCCAAAAAGCCTGTGGAGGATTGTCTTTGAGTTTAGACTAATCCCAACATTAAAGCATGTTGTCTGAGCTGCTTTCAGGTACTACGTACATATCAATGCCTCAGTGAAGTAGGTAACATTTTACTTGAAGTTTCAAACATAAGGCTGACATTATCATGAATAAGGTGTCATGAAGGCTGTCATTAATTGTCGTTTGCAAAATGATGACACCTTTTGCTAAATTATGACACCTTTGGAGCTATGTTGGCATTTTTTGGGTTATGTCAAGGGATTTAGAGTGGTTAAAGAGGGGGAAAAAAATTGCGATTCTTGGCCCATTTTGAGCCGGTTTTTCACTCGACCGTCTATTTTTGAGATCTGGCTGAGTCTTGCTAAATCGTGTGTTGTGCACACGCGAACGCCATAGGACTGCTGTGCAATTGACAAACTGTACTTCCCACGTCTGCCCAGCCAATTTCTGTTTTTCCTTTTGAAGCTCTTTTTGCTGAGATTTGCGAGTGTATAACCACGTTTGGGTTCTTCTTCTTCTTCTATTTAATGGCCATGCTTCAGAGTTCTTCTTCTTCTTCTCCTAATTTGTACGTCGCATTTCCAGAAACAAGACCCCGACGTGTCGTGTATGTACAGTATGTACAATGTGAGCAGTCAGATCGTATCAGAGTTGGTCCGTATAGTGTGAGAACATGAATCGTGAGCTCCGCGCATTCGGACTCGGGTAGGGTTAGGGGTTTGGGTTCTGGTTAGGTAGGGTTCGGGTCAAGGTTACGAATGACACTTAATGACAGGCTTCATGACACCTTATTCATGCTAGTGACAGGTGTCATGTTATAATAATGACGAGCGCAATGTCAGCCTTATGTATAAAACTTCAAGTGTTACAGCAAAGTATCCAAAATAATGTAGATTATCATCAAAACAATATATCAATAAACCAGTGCATCATCAACTTTAAATCATGGAACTGATTCCATTTTAGATATGGACAAATGTAAAAGTATATATTGAATCCAAATAGAGATCTCACAATCTAAATGAATGCATTATAACATATGTGCCTCAAATATCAGAGGAACACTTTACACACACAGAGATAATTTCAAAGCTTTTAAGGATTTAATCTGATTTTACAATTAATTGGGTTGTTAAACTCCTGCTCCAGGGATTAAAGAGAAATTAAAGCAATGCCAGAACAGAGCAGGGAATTTCCCAAGACAGCCTTTCCACCAGATTGCTTTTATCTTGGATCCGTATAAACACACTCCTTATCTTCCACTGTGTGTTTATTTTTAACAGGCCACAAGTTTGTCTTAGTGTACCGCTGATAAAAAGATTAAAAAAAAAATGTATTTGTCAACATTATATATGTGAAATAAATATATATGTGTATATATTGTATACCAAAATAGTTAGATAACATTTTTAGATTAAAGATAGACTGTCATAGTTTGTATCAAACTAAATTCTTACAGGGAACACGTCTACTCATGCTTTCACATTCCATTTGTTCTATTAAGCATGAGAATCGTTCCTGATGCGAATAAGTTCTGTCCTTGATCTCTATCCCCCCGCCGCCCCCACCCCCGTCGTCCTCCGTCTGAAAGCAGCAAACATCAAGCTCCTGATTCGTCATGGGCTCCATTGACTGGGATTCTTGGTGTTGCCATGGTATCATGGAAGTCCTGTCACTCATTGTCTCTGAGATTAAGAGATCTCGGGTTTTTTTTTCTTCCACTGCAACTATATTTTTGGTCTTTTAAGGCAAAGTTTCATGAGCAAGAATGAGATGATTTCACTGAAACAGATGAAGTTTTTGTAAAGTTAAAATTATTGGAGGTTATCTTTTTTCAGCATTGTATCCTTTTATGCAAAGAATCTTTTGGAACTTGAAGGTGACAGTTTTTGACATTAAACCAGCTGCTGGATTGAGCTGGGTGCTCATTGTAGCAATGAAACTTTATCATTAAATATTAGAAAGGAAATATACTGTAAGTTTGGTCACCCTTTGGCGTCAGTAAAAGGAAATAAGTTCCCCATTTGTGACATTCATCATTACATTATTAATCTATATATATATGTGA
The DNA here is from genome assembly GCF_900634775.1 of Gouania willdenowi. NCBI lineage: Eukaryota > Metazoa > Chordata > Actinopteri > Blenniiformes > Gobiesocidae > Gouania > Gouania willdenowi. The sequence goes on along the minus strand of NC_041051.1, from coordinate 16,959,027 downwards.
CTAACATGGACAGAAGAACTGGTTGGAGAATCTTCTAATATTGAATGAACACTGAAATGCTGCGAGAAGACGATACGCTAGTTTCTCTTCTGCATTGTGAGTTAGTAAATAAATGAAATAATCAATGCCCAAATTATATCTTAAAAAGGGTGAGAACAGATTGAAGATTGCCATTTTCAAACATGTATTTTTTTTGCTTATTAACTTGCATGTCATGGATAATGTAAGTCAGTGTTCCTCAAATAGGGGAACGCTATGACACTACTTGAAAGAGAGAGAGTGGAAAATCAACAAATAAATTGTCAGTCTTGGTCCTGGTCCCACCTTAGGCATGTTATGACCATAAATGATCAAAACTATAGCAATAAATCTATTCAGGAAACACTAAATCAGTGTTTTTCACCTGGAGTTTAAATGGGGTCGCCTGAAATGCCTGAAAAATGTAAACAGTTTTTTGAAATATTTAAAAAAAAAAAAAAAATTTTAATTTAAACAACACAGTCTTAAGCAACTGTATATATACTTTCACTATGTGAATCTATTTTAACTAAAATGCAATAAAAATATATCTTTATATCTGAGCTCAAACATGATCAAAAAGTAATTCTCGAAAACGATGTTAATTCTTGAAATCAAAAAGGGGTCATTCCACAAAAGTAGTGTTTTATCACTCATTCATTCCATCATTTTGCTCATTTTTAAATAGTTTTCTAAGCAAAATGTTGTAGTTGGTAGACAGGCCGGTTCTTGGAAAAGTAGACTATGGTATATAACCAGCACAAGCAAACAGAGAGCCGTCAACCACCCACTAAACGACTGTTGGTTCTGTTCCTTTGGCCGACATCCGTCACCCTGTTGAGCACTTCAACAGAACTACGTAAAATGCCATTGTGGAGTTTGAACCCTGCTCGTGTTGTGAAAGGTTTTTATTCAGACTCACTTTTTTATCCGTGAGCTGGCCTCCACTTCAACCTTCAATAGTGCGCTGAAAAGAAAGTGATGATAATGTGGGTGGGTCGCTCATGTCCACATTGCTTAAGCGTACGCCTGCACACACTCTCATTGATGTCATCTTACATTTACAGATCAGGGACATTATCCCTGCTACATCCCGTTATTAGCTGTGTGCAGTTAAACGGTCCGCGTTCCTCTTTGGGACAAGCATTTCCAGGAATGGTGACCCATAGCTCAAATTAAGGGAGGGAGTGAAACCGACTGATTGAATTATTTCTGTTGTGATACAATGGGCGTTATCATGATAACAATGAGCTTATACACTCATTTTCAATATAACGCGTGTATGTTATTGTAGTCCATCAAACTTGTCATGGAATAGTGTTTGTTCTTGTTGATCAATTTTTTAAGCGTAATTTTTTTTTTTTTTAAAAAAACACCAAAGAAATGACCTGACCAAAAAAAGTTTTAAAAGACAGAATTTATGCTCTTTTTTTAATCATGATTATTTGTCAACAGCCCTCGGTCAAATGTTGTACGGCCCTCAACTTAAATGCACAAATTGACTGCGAAAGGACACAAAACAATAAAAAGATACACAAGATGACAATAGAATCACACAAAAACGATATTATACAAATATTATTACATCCGCCAAGCGCAAGGTTATGTTTTACCCTGCATTTTTCTGTCTGTCTGTCTGTCTGTCTGCTAGCAAGATAACTTGAAAAGTTATGAACAAATTTGGATGAAATTTTCAGGAAATGTTGATAATGGGACAAGGAACAGGTGATTACATTTTGGTGATGTTCTGGATTACCAAAAATGAGAAAATACCACTCGTGAAAATCACAATATGGGCAGATGTGCCTGCTCTTTTAAGCGCAGTGGCTTATGGGTAATGTAGTAGTGGTAGGGAAGTGTGTGCTGTACTCTTAATGACAATATGGGTGAAAATGAGCCACATGGTGGAGGTCTGCGATCTTATCCGAGTGCTATATATATATATATATATATACATATATAAATTATACAAAAGAACACAGAAAATGACAACTAAAAATTACAAAATGAGAGGAAAAAAATGTACTAAATCACAAGAACATATAAATAACAACAAAAATGCACAAGATGACAACAGAAACAGACAAAATCATAGAAGAATACGCCAAATGACACCAAAAACACACAATGAGAGAAAAACACAAAATAATACTCAGATTGGTCATTATTCTAAATGTTGACACAAATTTGCGTAATATGGCTCTCAATTCACATTTTTGCGTGATCTCTGTAAGATGTAAACGCACACAGCTAAACTATGTACAGTACTTTTGACTAAATCAAAATCAAAAAATTACTGTAAAAAATAAACTCTGTGAAGGAGGACGAGTGAACCGTGGACATAGTTGTATGAATGAATGGATTCATGGATATCACTTTCCTGTCATGAGTGGAAACATGGCGTGAATGAAGGGTGGCATAAAATTCCATATTCAGCTGATGAAAAAACCCAGCAGGGGTTAACAAAAGTGTTGACATTTTTATTTTCTCTTGGACCTGCGAGCTTGGATTTTGACGCAAATGTTTGATGGAACATTCTTTGCTTTCTGTGGTCTGAGTTAAACGTATCATATATCTGGAGCCAATCCAGTTTCCAGTTGTGCGATCGTCACCAACGCGTTACTGAGGAAATTCTTTCCCCGAGTTTTAGTACTTCTTCGTCATGACTTCACATTGTATTATTTAAAGCCTTCTTCACTGGAACTCTGGGATTTGAGAAGGCCTTAAAATACAGTGACTTTATTTAATATATGAATAAACTATTTAAGAAGTATTTCAGAGACATTTTACAATCTGACAGTTGTCATTATTAATATAAATACATGTATATATAATCTGCATTATTTTTGTTGTTATTTTTTGTGGAAACTTCAAAATTTCACTGTTTAACATCAACACCAATGTTGTTTCCAACTATATAATCCCAAGTTCCCTGTATTAAAGTTGACCAAATTCAAAGCAAAACAGAACTTAATAAATCCCTGCTGTGGGTGAAAACTATGATAAATTCCAGAAAGTGTGACGTTTACCGCCATTTTGGTTGAATTCACAAACAACAGCTGCAAACACTGAACCTGAGGCGGGGGTGGGTGGGGGGGGGGGTCTGTTTCTGCCCTCAATGTATTGTACAGACTTCACTTGCAACTTGCATGTTTTAAACAGATATTTATTACAGGTTTTATGAGCCGTGGGTCAGCAGGGATAACTTTAGTCAGACGAGGAATACGTGTTTTTGAAAGAAACGTGCCTGTGTGCAGAGAAACATGTTGGGAACTGTTTACCTGAAAACACTCATCTCATTACGAGGTGGAGTTTTTTATGGCTGCGTCAGATTTACGATGCTTGATGTCCCGTGGGAAATGAGAGGCAGAAGAATGAATGTAGTTCTGCCCTTCTAACGTCTCCCGGTCACACTCTAGTAATCAATGGCCCACACTGATTAACATTAGGAGATGAATTAAACATGCTGCTTAAACATGTTTTACTGGACTGTTTTGTGATAAAAATGTGGGGACATGCCATATTTTGTAATAGTCAAATAAGTCATAGTGTAAAAAAAATTATGAAATTATTTGGATTTTCATTAAGTATGTATTTATGTGCCATATCTTAATACAGACAGGGGGGTACATAATTTTGTGTGCCCCCCAAAACAAAATTGTAATTCATGAAGTTGGAAGCTATATGAAGCCCAACAGCGAAATGCACAAAATATCAACAAAAATACACAAAATGATAACAAAGACACACTAAACAACCACTTAAACACAAAATGACTACAAAAACAACAGCGTGTACAAAAGGACTTCAAAGACACACAAAATGCCAATGAAATTGCACAAAACGGCAGAACAATGCACAAAATGACAGAAAGATACACAAAAAGACAACAAAAATTCACGATATCGACAAGAAAATAGACGGATTCATTAAAAAACACACGGAATGTCTTAAAACACCAAGAAAACAGGAAAAAATACACAAAATGACAACAGAAATGCACAAAGCAACATTAAAAAAAGATACGAAAATACACAAAATGACTCCAGAATCACACTACAATGGCAACAAAAAACAATAACTATACCCAAAACACACAAAAACACAACAGAAAGATAGAAAAATACATATGACTCCAAAAAAACATACATTACAGAAAAATACACCAAAAATCTAAAAAAAACAACACATTTATCATGCCCATGTCTCATAGAATTAAACCAGGGAAATTGCACACGTTATTTTACTTTGCACCTGCAAATAAATCCCTTTATAACACTACAGAATACAGAGTATGTCCACCTCTTTGTACACCCAACCTTCAAACACATACTCATTTGGCCATAATTGACAACTCTACTTAAGCTCCCACTATATGATTACATACTTCTGACGGGCACTGTACTAGTGCTATAAATGTTGATAATGTGGCCCTCGGATAAGACAATCAAATTTTTTTGGGGTCCTGCTCTGATATAAGTTGCCCATCTTTGACTTAATAACTGCCTTCCAGCAGTAATAACTTCTTAGGATGATGTAGAGCTTTGCAGCTGTTTTCTCTCAGTACTTGACCGCAGTGCTCCACCTCTGGCTTCCTGAGAACAAATCCTCATCTTACCCCTCACTAACCCAGAACATCCTCCCATGAATCTTGCATTTTATGCCCTGAAGGTTTAGTGTTGATGTCTCCTGCAGTGAGTCAGAAGTCAGAGGGAGTAAGAATGTGTTCAGGGTGGACTAGATAAAACGAACTTTGACGCTAATAAAAGGTTTATTTATTTATCATCATTGACAGTTGCAGATTAAAAAAAAAGACTAATTAGTTGCCAGATTAGCTGTAAAACATGTTATATAGTTATAGGTTTAGGGAAAGGTTGGTGGTTGGTGTATGAAAAATTCCTGTGTGACAAATCTGCACTCCAACAGGATTACATAAAAGTAATCCTTCCACCTTTCTGTGGTCAGACTGCAGATATGATTTGATTAAATCCAGCCAGCACAAAGGTCAATATCCAAGATTGATGAGAGGAATTATTTTTATATTAGGCCCATTATGGTTTACTAACATCTGCACACACAGTTTGGAACATCTGGCCCAGTGCCAAATTATTCAGTGGAATTGAAAAACATTTTTTTGTCATCCAACATCTTTTCATCATGATGTAAAGGAACGACTGCTGCAATATTTTCTCATGTGTCCAAAGCGGTGACCCGGTTTGGCTAATGTGACAGCCTGGCCAGTAGTTGCCCTCTGTAGGTTAAAAGGTTAACTGTCTCATTAGTTTGTGCAATTTATGATGTGGCTAATGATCACCACTGTTTACTTGCGGAGGTTTGTTGACTTCATCAAAGAAGGCACATTAGTGATTGATTGATTGAATTTATTTTCGTGTCACGCACACAATGTGCCCAACCCTCATGGGCTCATAAGAAACCGGAAAGTTCAGTTGCAGTGGTTTGCATTAGTACCTGGCACAGTTCAATCTTGAATAATGTGTTCTGTCTTTTTTCCCCAGGCTTTTGAAATAAAATCTGATATAACAAAGGTTCCGTTCTTGAAACATACCTCAAGTTTTTCATAATCATCAAACAAAAAAAAAAAAGAACATCCCTGTATGTAATCATACAATGGACAGTAAAGCAAAAAGTGAATCTCATTTTCAATGTCATCTAGATCACAAAGTAAACAAACTTGGTTTTCCTCTAGGATGGTCATTGGATGGCAAGGTTCCTGAACATGACTGTGATCTTAAATCAGCAGAAATTTGCATGACTGTACAAAAAAAAAAATCCACTAGATTCTGACTTGACGGAGTAGTTGCATGGTGATATGTTCTGCAATTTATTCATTTATTCAAAACAGAAGACATTTCTTATTTGTTGTTGTTGTTTTTGGTTGAAACTTTGGTTCCAACAACAAAATCACTATCCATTGGCCCCTTCAAAGGTTTCTGCATGGCTCAACTAATAGGCAGTCTACCACACAGTATTGTAATTAATATTCAAATGTTTGCATATAATATGAGGCAGTGCAGCGGTAAAATTTAATACCTGCCTTAAAGCAGGCTCTATAGTTCAAAAATATGTTTATTATAGTGTCGACAGTCAGAGTGAGTAGTGTGTGTCACTGTGAATGATGGTTTCTTTCTTTTACAGACTTGTACTGGCTTCAAGTTTGATACTCCCACCGATTTAGAAAGTCTCTGTGTCCCAGTAGGAAGCTGTTTGAGTTTAGGAACACAACAGAACACAACACATACGGACAACTAGGCCATCAGGTCCATGTGGCATCTGCCAATACTTGCACAACTTGCACACTTTGATCAATCAATCAAAAAATGTATCAATTTAATACTTTTCATCAATATAAAGCAACACAAAGTGCAGATGTAAAACTATAAAAAAAAACCCATCTTTTTTCCATAATGTCAGCATTTTTCATTTAAATAATGCTGCCCATGAACATAGACAAATTAAGACATGCATTGCATACTTAATTTTGCTGACAGTTTATTTCACAGGCTTTTTTTTTTTCAGCAAAATACCACACACTTGATATATTTGCCTGTTATACATTGTGTGTCCTGTAGATGATATAGAAGAGCAAATGAAGCTGTATTAACAAGCTTTTGCGCTGGAGTGAACTAATTTGATGAAAGGCTTCAATGCTTCAACTGCCCATCACTATCAATTACTTAGCTTAATCAAAAATATAATCCTCACTAACAAATGAAACATTACTTACAATGAAGTCTTTCAAAAGACACATGGCACACACCAAACACTTCCAGCTGCAGGTGAAGAGGAAGCCCCGCCTACGCAGGGCTGTATTTATAGTGGATGCAATGATTGGTTGAATAAAGAAAGAAGGAAAAGCACTGTTTGCTCTCTGCAGTCGCTCCACCATAAGGAAATCAAGTTTTGGAGTTTAGTACATCCACCATTGTTTTGCCACAACTTTCAGTCCATTGAAAACACCAGAAAAGTGTTTGGAAGTGACTTTGGCAGAGTTTGGCACGGAGAACACAAGAAATCACAGTAAGAACGAAGTAAAAGCACTTCTATGCATCCGACTCCACAAATGCAACGTGAGAAACTTTTCTGATAATGTCAATAAACAGTGTTTACATAGTAAATAAAAAAATATAATTAAAAAAATCGAGGTAAATTTTAACCTTTTCCGTCTTTTTTCGAGCAAATGATCCTTGATTTATAGATCTGCGAGGCCTACACTATATAATCTAATTTTTTAAAAATGTGTCTAAAGCAGCTTAAATTCAGTTCAATTCAACTTTATTTATATAGTGCAAATTACAACAAAGTCATCTCAGTGCGCTTAACAAAATATAAAGTCCATAGCATAGTAAGAAAGAAAGAACCCAACAATGAATGAACACAATAACAAACAACAGCAATAATTTAAGGTTTCTTGATGGAGCTGATTGTATAAACAGAATTGGGAATTATCTTTGTATTTTCAGCTACTGTGAAGAAACACCATCTTTGTAAAAGCAATTGTCTTAGTATTCAAATAACGGGATACGGAACAACACACAGAGGAAGATGCTCATGCAGGAAACTTAAAGTCTCTAAGGTAGGACTTGTATCCTGTCTGCAGAGAATGGATATCTCTCTGAGTATCAGTCTGGCAGCATCTGGACAGACCTGAGTATTAGTCTGAGCTCTGAGTAGTAGTAAGCAACAATCCAGCCCACTTTAGTCTATGAAGTGTTTGCTGAAGGTGTAATTCTAGCTTTACTTCAGCAGCCACCAAGACTCTAATCATCAGTCACCTCAGAGAAGGGTCATTGAGGCTTGGAAGACAAACAAAGACACCCACTCTAAACACCTCTAGTTAGGCCGTTCCTAACTGCATCCAGCCTCAAATTGAATGGGGGAACTGGGGCCACTGGGAGGGGTCACTGAGGTTGAAATAACACAACCACTTCAGGCTGACTCGACTGATTAGGCCATCCTTCATTTGATCTGCCACCAGATATCACATTCATGGGGATCAGTCTTTTGAAAGTGAAGGAGTTCAAGTAGGGTCTTTGAGTATCTAGGCTATGTACTGTGACTGTCTTTGTATATGTCTACCTAATGACCAACTTACTGAACCTCAATTACCATAATCTTAAAGATGTTGGCCGTCACAAAGGATCTTTTATTTTGTCACTTAACCCCGTGAAACTCTTGGCAGATTTTGGTTACCTGACTGGATTTGTACGTTCAAAGTATTAAACTTTTTCAAGATGAGTTTGGGAGTTGCTCTGAGTGCCCTCATGATAGATTTCCTCTTTAATTCTCTGGTCTAAACCAGAACCATATGCACAATATGTGTATTTGTAATAGAAAACTATGTCAAACTCATTCGTCTTGCGCGTCAATTCTTGAATTCTAAATCAGGACCCATAAAGGCATTAGATATAGTTACTATTTGTAGCTCAACACCATGTGTTTTTCTTCTAAAACATGTCTTTTTGGATGCAAATTTAAGCTATTTATGACCTTGTCAGATACTTAACTCCTCAACAAAAATCTGGGCAACTGATTTGCACGGTTCCATTATCTCTGCACTGTTACAAGACTCTCTAATTTGCGTGAGTACTGCTTCGGCCTGAAACTCCACAGAGAGGCAAAATGCTTGTGACATTGTTGTTGTGTAGGTAATTAGAGGAGAAACGTATTCTTTAGATGCCTCATCCATACAGTTTGAAAACACTATTTAGCCAGCGGCACAAAATTAGAAGGTCTCTGTTGGTGGCTGGAAAAATATTCCTAACAATGCATTTGATACACATGTGTGAAAGATGAAATTTAGATAGAAAAATATGAAAGAAACTGTTTTAATGAGTCCCTTTTTTTTAGATATCAGCTTATCCTCTGAGTGGTGGTTTAATGCAGAGCATTACAAAATTCTGGGGAATAGTACCAGAATCTTGGATGCACCAGTCCAGTAAGTACATCACACAAATATTTACCTTCAATATAGAGATTTAAATGTATGTAACCTCCATGTTATTAGCTCACAGCACCCGGAAAACACTTGTAAACTCCTGATAGAGAACAGTAGAGCTTGGTCAGCCATGCGTTTTGACAATAAATAAATAAATAAATGCAGCTGAGCAGAACCTATCAATGTAAAAGACATTCCTGATCATATATGAGCTACTTTACATGTCACGTAAATGAATCTACGTATTCCTCGTTTTTTTCGTGCTGCTTAGAACCAATTTCAAATTGATTATTTAACTGTATTTTAATTTAAAGTTATTTCATAACCTTAATCTTTTATCTAAAAACATCCTTCTATTGTTTTTTATATAATGCCGTTTGGGAATGGCTTCGATAAGCAGTTACTGCTTCATCCCATTCCATTTTTGGTTGTTAAGATGAATGTTCATTCATTGTATTACATTGTGTATGTTTGAAGACAGCCAACAACAAATAAATATCAGTCAATCAAATCAAACCTAACTGTAACCCTGAATAAAATCTTCTGTTGTAATTAAGGTTCAGAAATGAAATCAAATCAAACATTTTTTTTTGTGCAGTGAAATATTGACGTTCTGGAAAAATACATCTGTTGGAAAATCGTTTTGGGTAGCATCAAAAAGATGATTAAATATTACTTACATTATTGGCACGCACAAAATGTTACATTGATTTTTTTTTTGTGTTTAATATTTATATTAACGTTTGGACAGAAAACTGCAATAACAATTTTTCAAGAAGAAAAATAAATAAATAATAGTTATATATAGAAAAGACTTAAAAAAAAAAAAAAAAAAAAAAACTCCACCCCATACAAAAACAAAATCCCTGCTCCTACTGTCACTTATAAAAAAAATCAATATGTACAAACACAAATATATATAGGCCTTCAGTGAGTAAATCATCCATAATACTGAATAAAAAAGTCACTCTACTTTTGTCAATGGTTGGTTAAAAAAAGTCAGAAAAGGCCCCCCACACCTGATAAAACATCTTTTCAGAGCCCCTCAACACAAATCTAATTTTCTTCAGTTTAAGATGATATAATACATCTTTCACCCAATGTGAAACAGTAGGCGGGGCAGCATCTTTCCATTTCAAGAGGATCAAGTGGCGTGGTAACAGAGAAAATGGCAATGAACCCCCAACCCCAACAGGTGATCCTAACCCCTCACCAATGACCCCGAAAAGCAGCAAAAGGGGATTTAATGTTATATTTACACCAAGTACACATAAATCCTTCACAAATACCCTCCCAATACTGCTGTATTTTGGGACAAAGCCAAAGCATGTGTATTAAAGTAAACCCAACCCGGTGGCTTTTTTCTTAGTTGGGTTGGAAGACATCACCTCGTCAATAACATTATAGGGAGGTTTGTCAGGGAACCCTGGGATAGAGGCTAAAACAAAGTGCCTTACTTGCAAGTATCTAAAAAAATGAGAAGGGGGTAAGTTATATTTAACAGAGAGTTGTTCAAAAGAAGCAAATTAATTTCTGATATAGAGGTCTTTAAAATAATTCAGCCCATTTCTTTGCCACACATGGAATGTGGCATCCAGCAAATTATTTTCTAAATTGTAAGTAGATTATAATGGAATTACAAACAACAGGGTTATTAAACGTTATCTTCGGAGGTAGTGGAACTGACGCACCAATTACAGCTGATAGGGACAAGGAGCTACAGGAAAGCTTCTCCTTCTCCACCCACTTTGGTACATTATTACCAGAATAGCAATGTATCCAAAAGGACAAACCACAAAGATTAGCAGCCCGGTAGTAATGTCGCAAGTTTGGGAGTACTCGGCCGCCATCCTGCTTTGACTTCTGCAAGTGTTCTTTACGCAAACAAGGTTTCTTGCCGTTCCAAATAAAAGGTAATATCACTGGATCAAGCTTCTTAAAATAAGCATTGGAGATAAACACAGGGAGGCTCTAGAATAAATATAAATACCTGGGTAGCACAGACATTTTGACAACATTCATTCTCCCAACCAATGAGAGTAGAAGAAGTGACCAGCTGGATACGTCCTGCTGAACTGTGTTGCAGAGCATCAAAATAATTTTTTAAAGAGATCACAAACACTTCTTGTTACAATGACCCCAAGATAGACAAAGCTGTTAACAGCCATTTTAAAGGGCACTGTAATATTTTGTAATGTTGTGTTAGTCATTATCAGTGGCAATAATTCGCTCTTATGTGGATTCACTTAATACCCCGAGATTTCTCCAAATTTTACAAGAAGCTCCGAATGAGGGGAAAAGTAGTCTCAGCCTTGGACACAAATAATAACAGATCATCAGCATATAAAGATAAATTATGTTCAGTGCCAAATCTTGTAATGCCATGGATGAAATGGTTGTTTCTTATCGCTTATGGCTAGAGGCTCAATAGCTAGCACAAAATGAAGGGGGCTAAGAGGACATCTCTAACGGGTACCACGATGTAGCAATACATTAATTTTTTTAGATAGTCTCACAATCCTCTGCGAGATCGTGTTAGACGTTTTCTGTGCACACATTGACCAATGTTGTAGAGCACTAAATTATGGGGCAGATTCAGTGCCAAAATCATCCGTTTTTGGATAAATGTCTGATGTCATGAAGAACTTGAAAAACATCTATTATTGTTCATATGTAGCAGAGAGTTTGTGATTTAGTAGAAATATGCAGTTCTGTAGGTCATGCGTTTGTTCTTAGTCCAGGATGTGTGGTATGGAGATTCCAGCACATATTACTAAGTAGCAGGATGCAGCTACAGGGGTCATTGGTTTAAAGGTGCCTTCAGGTTCTACATCTGCAGCTATGCCCAGACTGTCCGGGCTGTCGTCAAAGTGAGCAGCCAGCCGCGATCTAATGTGTATTAGCAAGACAAAGAGAGAGGGAAGGGGTGGGCAGAAGATGGGCTTTGATTTCCTTGAGATTTATGAGTGTGTGGAAATTGCTTTGAATAAACGTGGTTTGTCCATTTTCTCTGTCATTTGGGGAACATCTGATGGCGCCGGGGTTTGTTCTTGGAGACTCTGGAAAAAATGGCAACAATTCCAAAGAGAAAAAAGAAAGGAGGGCTGTAACTTTCTCTTGAAGTCGTCTCGTTGCTTTTAGGGACCTTTTGGCTGGCTGTAGCTCATTGTTTGTTCTGGTTCATGACCATTCGAGCCTTAACATATGTAAAGGACAAACTATCGACTCATGGCAACGACTTTTTGAGATACTTAGAGAAAGTTGTGTTGCATATACAGTAAATATGAATATTCTTGCCTTTATCAAGCAGGTAACACTATTATGTGTGTGTAGAGGCACTCAGTTTATATACATGATAAGGGTTCCTTCCTCCCAATCCCCTCTCCGCCATCCTGCATGTGCTGCAGTAAATACTAAGTGCCCCTCTGTGACCCTCCCAGTGATAAATAACCCTTAAAGTTAACTACGTTTCAAATGGAGCATTGAGGCCATTATAGGCCTCTGGAGTTTTGCTGGCATTCATAATATGTTATCTGCATGCCTATGGACTTTTACCAGGTTAGCATGAAACCGTTTTCGTCTTTGTGTCCGGCTTGATGAAGCTATAAGAGCTTCCTTAACCTTCTGCCAGCACATTCAGCATGTCATATAGGGATCTGTTGACTAAAACACACAGGTTGTGTGGATGTGACATATGAGGTGCAAGCTTTAAGTGTGATTCATGAGATGCTTGAACGTGTGGGATTAATCTTGCACGTGTTAAATACATGTGTGTGCTAGGGGTTGAACGACTACGTCATTTTAAAGGTTGACTTTATGTGCATACTAGTCGAGTTGAAGTCGGCTTGTCGATGACGTCACCAAGAGTCGAAGCTGAGCCGAGTGGCAGCCGAGTGCCGGTGTTGTGCCGAAATCTGTGACCCAAAAAAATCTGTGACCGCAGGTGGAGACAGTTCCAACTCCTGTGGCTTCTCGCCGGACATTTACTCCCCCTTAAACACGTTTGTACTTCTTCTCCAGTCTGCATTTACTTCACCCACCGGGCGTCATGTTTGAGGGGGAGGAGTTTGGGCTGTTTTTACAGTAGCTTTGGCTTCCTTCTTCGAAGCCGGTGTTGTGCCAAAGTCTGTGAACCGAAAAAATCTGTGACCGCTGCGGCTTCTCAGCGGTAGAGAAGAAGAGTGCTAAACCTCTTCGTAGCTATTAAGGAGCTATTTCCTACCCCTTAAACATGACGCTCCGGTTGGTGACGTAAATTCAGACTGGGGAAGAATTACAATTACGTAATACGTAATAATTACGTGTTTAAGGGGGAGTAAATGTCCGCTGAGAAGCTGCAGGGGTTGGAACTGTCGCCACATCTGGTCACAGATTTTTTTGGGTCACAGATTTTGGCACAACAGTGGTCTTCCCCCGCTAACGGAGGATCCGTCCTACGCTGATGTTTTCCAGATCTGCTTAATACTCAGACATGTTACCACTACAGCTAACATTAGCATGTATATTAGCCGTAGGATCTGCCTACCAGGTGCAGTTTGAGCACAAATCAAGAAGGAGCGAGAAACACTTGATGTTGTTGTGTTGCGCTGCCATCTTGGGCAAAAGTCATAGACAGAGTCGTAAGACACTACATTCGACTAGTCGGTTCAACACCTAGTATGTGCAAGATGTCATCTGGTAATAGTGGAATTCATTGTAAAAAAAAAAAAAAAAAAAATGTCTCTTGGGGTCTTACAAAAGTCTGGACAAATCCTTTTAAATCTGCTTAAACAAAGAGCAATGAAGTTTGTTTTGTGATTAGAGGTTATTATCATATTATTATCATATTATCAAGGCATTTATACATTTATGTTTGCCAACAAACACCTCTGAAACCCCCAAAAAGAAAATTACCAATATAATCAACCAACCAACCAAAGAACCAATCCTTGTTAGAAATAATAAACCATCAAAAGAATCATTCTGCAAAAAAAAGTAGAATTATTAACTATATTATTTAATTAAGCTTTTTACTTAATTATGTACGTTTTTCTTTACCTTTCTTTCTTTCTTTTTTTGTTTAGTGTTTATTCTTTTTTTTTTTTCTTTTTTTAAATTTGTAATATTTTTCTGAGCGGCTGTTACACAAGCAATTTCCCACTGGGATAAATAATGTACTTTTGATTCTGATAAATATGAAATTTTAATTATTAGAAGTTGAAAACTGTACATAAGAAGGGAGGTGACCTATTTATAGTGAGACTGAAGTAATACATGTGTTATTGTGTGCATTAACGCAGGGTTTGGAATTAAAAAGTTTGATTCCATGCAGGACAGAACTGTAAAAGTGAATTGCAGTCCCCCTCTAGTGGAAATACAAGCAACCCGCACACAATTTACTGTAATACAGTCACTAGTCAGTCTGTGGAAATTACAATTGATTGATACCAATATTATATAAAGTAAGCATCACTTATCAGATATTGATTCACGAATGGAGGTTCCTCTACAAATTCATTTTTCTTAAAAATGGATTAATTTATAAAGAAGTTAAAAAAAATGTAAACATAAAAAAGTGTAAGAAATTCTGTTGTGCTTCTACAAAATGACAATAAAAACGTAGAAAATGACCTCAAAGACACACTAAATGTATTCTAGAAACACACAAATGTCAACAAAAACTCACATAATGACTTCAGTAAGGCACAAAACAGAAATACACAAAACAACCACGAAAATACACAAAACCCATAATTTGTTGTTTCCTGTGTTAAATGCTCAGATTGGTTAGATTTCTAAATGCTGACATGAATGTTCATAATATTAAATGTTTGTGGCCCCTGCTGTGACAAAAGTTGCCTGATCTCTGCCATTGATATAGAACATGAAAATAATAATAATAATAATAATAATAATAATAATAATAATAATAATAATAATAATAATAATAATAATAAAATAGATATAAAATATGATATTTGCCCTACATATTTCCTTACTTGTGGCCAAAGTTCCTCTTGTAGCCTTTCACAACAAGAGTCTTAAATATAGGTTATACATTCATAATGAAGAGATGACTTTAATTCATGAAAACCATCATCTTGAAACATCTTAAAAAGAACATTTTAAAAGAAAAAAAACAACCCAGTATTTTAACATTTTAACATTAATGACTCACTCACTTATTGCTTGATCTTTTGTCCTGGGTGTATTTCATCCTATTATATGTCATTTATCATTCTTGGAGAGAACCATAATTTCATTGTATATGTTGTACAATGACAATAAAAAGCTTATGTTCTATTCTATTCTATTCTATTCTATATCACCTGAAGCCGCTAGGTGGCACTGTTTGCCTTTTAAAAGTTTTTTTTTGAAAACTCAGCCTCTCATGTTGAATGAATTATAATAAGAACTACAAATTGTTAAATCACAAATAAATTTGTGTAACTGTAAAAGGTTTCGCAAAAAGCTTTACTACGAAAGTGTAGCGCGGAAAACTGAATTTAGTAAAGTGGCATGTTTATTGTACAAACGTGGTGTTCCATTGTCCAAACAATATAATTATATTGTACAAAATTATTATATTACTATATTACCTTGAGGTACCGCACAACACCTCTTTATTTGTCGCTAACTACTGATAATGGATGATGAATGATGATACACCAACAGATGTATGTCATCAACATCTGGGAGAATAGAGTGAGTCATCTAAGTATTTAAGTTGTGACTCCCCCTAGTGGTGTAAAATGTTCACTACAATATTCTTCTAGCCAAATTTCCAAAACACCCAACAGAAATCAGTTTAAAATAGTATCAGATCACTGATATTTCAAAGCAACAGATTACAATAATACATATATTTTTCTATTCATATCATGCATAAATTATTGGATGTAGACAGAAATAATGTCAAAAGGTTTATTTCGAATACTGAAAAAAGATTTGTACAAGGAAAATAACTGGCAAGAAAAGACACGCAACATGGAGTGAGATATACTATTCAAGACTGGTAGATAAAAAGCACCATTTAAAAAATAAAAATACAACAAGATTACAAAAGGCAAAACATTATATCTGCTATATCAAGTAGAAAGATAACTCAGAATAAACTTCATGGGTTTATTAACACTTGGTGTTTTTTTTTTCATTTTCTGAGAATCTTCTAATCTCCTTCAAAAGATCAAATAAGGCACAACGGTAAAAAGCATTCAACACAAACACACAACGACAACAGATGAAAAAAAAGAAGAAGAAGAAGAAGAAGCTTTGATACTCTGGCAGTTTTAAGCGACATCTCTTTGGCACAGCTGCATGAAGTTGGAGACAAAATCTCTATATAAGCATGACAATGTTAACGTGACAAACACTATGTACACAATGTAAAATGTCAAAGTGTTATAAATATGTCTAAAAACCACAGACACTATGTACATATATGTACTGAAGCATTGGCAGGCTCTTTCATCTGTGATTCACACATGATGGTTTTGTGGGAGTCATCTGCTCGATGCAACAAAAGTCCATGAGATGCCAACTAATTTATAAACACATTGGAGCAACGCGATCCCGTTACAGAGAGGCGTGGCCAGACTCAGCTTTGTGTGTGGTGAAGGTATTGTGTCTGCGATGTGCTATCAGAGACTAAACTACAGCAAAAAGGGATCTCCAGCTGTGTCAGATGTTGGTGGTTTTTAGTGTTTACAAGTGTTTGAGACACATGCACCCTTGTTGCAGAGTTAGAATGTCAGTCAATGGTCTGTGTGGGCAGTATAGGCACAGTGCGATGTCATAATAAAGGGCCTCCTCGTCAGCCCCTCCTCTCGGTGCGTCTGCTCTCTCTTTCATTCCTTCTTCCTCAGGACAATGTAAATGAGGCCACTAATGAGACTGAGAGGGAACGCCACCCAGGCCAGGATGTAAGCGTAACCAAACTCTACGCGCCAATCGTCCGGACTCATCACGGTGTAGATGATCGCCCCGCACATCACGAACACGCCTAGCGGAAAGGGGGAAGAAAAACGAGGAGAAAAAAAAAAAAGGTGAAGAGAATCTGAAAAACGATCTGGAACCAATGCTGATGATCTCACACGACCACGCCCGCTTCTTCTGCGGGCGTGACCCGTCAACGTGAGATTAAGTCAATAAGTCATACTCACTTGCCAAGATCTGGAATATGGCTGTGAAGAAAAAGCGTCCGCCCTTGACCAATCGGAAGAGCTGATAGACAAACGCAATGAGGGAGAAGAAGCAGAAGAGCACGGAGAGGATCATGAGGGCTTGTACCGCCTGGATCCAATCTAGACGGAACAATTCACAAAAAATACAGACATTAAATGAAAAAAAAGGGACAATAACTTTGCAGCCGTTAACAGTATTTCAAACAAACCTTCATTGCTAGCCGGTTTGCAGTGGTAACCGCCATTATTTGTCATGCAATTGTACCACAAATCTGTGGTCCTCTCTCCACCAACAGACCATGCCTGAGAGAAACAACAGGCCACAAGCACGTGTTAGGACTGCAGCGTTTACTATAACACATTCATCCTGTCCACATTCCTACATTTGTCCCAGAGAAAACAGTACAAAAAAAAAAAGAAAGAAGGCGGGAACTTACGCTGGCTGCTGTCGACACGATGAGAAGAATGAGGATGATTAAGTGCAGGACGAGCACTCCGAGCAGAATAAGCAGCATTTTTTTAAACAGATCTAAACAGAAAGAAACAAGGGGAGAAAAAAAGTCAATTCACATAGAATTATCCTCCTTTTCACCTTTCACTGCTGCATCTGCGCGTCCGGCCACTAGATGGGGCTGTTTTATTACATCTACGCAAACCGCAATGTTTACCTCAATGTGAAAGTGTCTTCTTACATTCGAGCATGAAAAAGAAAAGAAGGAAGAGACTCCTAATTTCTTCCTGATGGAGCTCATGTAGTCTTTGTTTGTTTAAAGGTCTGCCAGTGCTGCTAAAGCAAAAACACATGTCCTCAGGCGGCTCAATGACTTTTACTTTAACAGTTAAATGCAGGGGGGGAAAAAACAACAACAAGTTAATTACAGAGAAAATCCGGAAAGGCACAATGTTTATTCTAAAGAGAATAAGAATGGTGCGTTGAGCTGAAGGGAAACAAGAGTCGACGTTGAAGGAGAGAGAGAGAGAAATCTGTGCACGCTGGAAACTCAAGCCATCTGCGTGAGAGGAAAAACACATGGCAGCCAAACTTTATGGAAACACTTTTGAACTGAATCACGACCATTTCAACCTAAAGCTGCAAACGTTGCATATTTTTGGCACACAGAGAGAGAGAGAGAGAGAGAGAAAGAAAAGTCCCAAATCCAAACGCGTCTGAAGTCCGCGGGAGAAAATCCTGCTGTGTGTGAGTAACTAAAAGTCAACAGAGAAAAGTGACTGAAACAAAAACAAAAGCGAAAATGAAAAAAAAAAGCCAAAGAAAAAAAAAAACGTTGTAGTCCAACTTACAGGAAGGCAAAGTTTGAAAAAAAAAGAGTTGGAATCCGTGAAAAGGGTGAGCTGAAGAAGTGAAGAGTTGCTCAAAGTATCTCCGTACTTGTGCGCGCCTGGACTCTTTCTCCGTAGTTTACTATTCCAGATGTGGCGCACTGCACACACCCCATGTCCCTGAACACCGCCCAGCAGCACGTCACCAACCGCCCACCCTCCCCCCGCCTCCAGTCCATCCATAATCCATCATTTGGACCCCAATCCAACCGATATATAGGGTCAACCTGATCAAATGTATTCATTCTTATGTGTCCAACTCAAGGCCCGGGGGCCAAATCAGGCCCTATAAAGCAGTAACTCTCAAATGGGGGTCCGTGTCGGCACTACACTATGGGGGTACTAGAGAGAGAGAGAGAGAGAGAGAGAGAGAGAGAGAGAGAGAGAGAGAGAGAGAGAGAGAGAGAGAGAGAGAGAGGGAAAACAGCCCAGGTGTGAAATGACCGGAACTAATTAAAAAAAAATTAAAAAAAATAAAATATATATATATATATGCTGAATATATAAAAAATATTCAGCAACCACTAAATCAGTGTTTTTCAACCTTTGGGTCGGGACTCTACGTGGGGTCACCTGGAGTTTAAATGGGGTCGCCTGAATTTTCAAAAAAATTAAAATAGACTTTTGAATTTTTTATTTATTACCATAATTTTTAAAAAAACACACAATCTTAACTGTATTTCTATACTTTCAAATCTAGTTAAACTAAAATGCAGTTAAAAATAAATATCTGAGAACAAACATGATGAAAACTAGTTCTAGAAAAAAAAAATGTCTTTGGGGTCATCAGAAATTCTTGATATCAAAATAGGGTCACCATCCCAAAAAAGGTTGGGAACCACTGGACTAAAAAACTGTTTCTTTGCACTTAAAGTATCTAAAATAAGACACGCTATTCTTTAAAATGTGTGTTATCACTTATTCATTCCATCATTTTGCTCTGTAGGTGTTTTTGAAAAGTTTTCTAAGCAACCTGTAGTTGAACAAAGGGGGCACTTGGATTCAGAATTAAGATAGAGGGGTACTAGAGCCAAAAAAGTTTGAGAACCACTGCTTTAGAGCATCAATTTTGGATCAATTGAGAACGTAAAAATGACAGAAAAAACCTGAAACATTTTGTAAATTACTAAGTAATATTATTTTTATTTATTTATCTTTTTTTTTTTTTTTTTTTTTAATTTTTTTTTTTACTTTCATTGAATAAGAAGAGAATTAATGTAAACCATTCAGTTTGAACTGCCTGGTAAAGTGCCAAAGAATCAGCATCCTTGCTTATAAAAATACAATACAATAAATTAACATGAAACAAAAATGGCTGTGCTAAATTATATATTATATACAGTTCATTACAAATAATAAACTAAATCAGCAGCTCAACTATGAGGCTTTAGAAATATACGTTAACATTCTATCGACAGTATTTCCTGTAATTTAACAGTTAAATAATTGATGATGATGATTATGATGATTTTAATTATTAATAATAATAATAATAATAATAATAATAATAATAATAATAATAATAATGCATTGGATTTATATAAAGCTTTCTTTGGATACTCAAAGTGCTTCACGTTGCATTATTCTTTCACTCCACACTTAGTGGTGGTAAGCTACTATTTTAGCCACAGCTACAATTATATTATTGGAAATGTATGCAATTGATTATTGATTACTATTGATTATATCTCCCACCACTAGTCACTGTGCACAAAAGCTTTTCATCTCCCTCTTTATCCGCTTGTCTCTTCTAAGGACTCTAAATAAAACCATATTTCCTGAGAGTGAACATGCAAACTCACTCACAGACTCTTGAACCAGTTAGATCAGTTCTATGGCTGACAGATGTTGGCAAACCCCAAACTAAGCACTCCTCAAATCTAGATTGGTTCCTAAACAGAGAATAAACTTGTTTTCGTGTCTACTCACCAGTTCAACAGTTTATCTTTGCATCAGATGTTTCCGTGAGCCACATCAGCCCCAGCGTGATGAGCGGTGACAGCTGCGGTGGAGAACATGGATCATCTCCCTATCATGGCACCTGTTGGTGTCAGGCAGCAGATCAACATTCTTTCCTTAGTTTGACAGAAGCACTGAAAAAAAAAGAGCAAAAATGGAGGCCAAGTTTTCTTGAGTCAGTATCGAAACACTATGGGGAGTGAGGTGGGTTAGCAAAGTTAATGCTAATGGTAACCTTTGAGAACATACAATATTTCACTATGAGAGCCATCAGTAAACCTTTGACCCCATGATGTGACAAATTAAAAGCCCTAATTTATGCCCCAGTGATGGCTGAGCTGTGAAATGTAAATTCAGCCTCACATAAATCCACATCTTGTGCTTTTCTACCTTGTCAGCGTGTATGGGTGTGTTAGCATTGGAACAGCAGCCCTCTTGAGGCCCCGCGGTATGTCCAGAATGTTTGTGTGTGGAACAGGCCTCAGATTTTACTCCCATATCGTGGAGGAGAACAGAGTTCGTCCATTGCCAAAGGGAGTGAGTGCGGCCCTATGTTTGGGTCATGCTACATTGATGGAACGGCTCAGATCCGAGCGCACACAAGACTCAATGATGAGTGACACGAGATGGCCAGCTATACGGCCCACAGCTGTTGGTGGTCCCTGGCTGTTTTCTCACAAGTGATAAAGTTGTAAGCCAACGTGGGAGCTTAACTCACTACAGTGACTCAAGACAAGCGCATGCACGTGAGGAGTCAGAGCACGGCCCAGGCCTCGCTCCCACTCCTTTCCCGTGCAGTTTTTGGCTCAGTGCGTGGATTCCTGTGGTCTGTGTTTGTAAACAGGCAAAGGAATGGAGTGTATGTGCTGCTGCCCAGGATCAGTGTGGGCCGACGGGTGAGGCACAGCTGGAGGGAGGGCAGAGAGATAGAAATACACAGAGAGAGAGAAAGAGAGGGTGGGGTGTCTCTCCGCGTATCATGATGTAACACCTAGTGACGTCCGTGTTCTTCTACCCTATGATGCCAAATTGTCATGTGTTCCCAATTTATCCGTTATCCTATAAAACCTTCTTCAGAGAAGTTTGGAAATATAAAAAAAGTTCTCTGTACTCTGTATTCTCTCGCCGACCACAATTTATTACCTGGGGTGTTGCCTGATGTGTCCAATCCTAATCTAGAAGCTGCCATTGATACCCTCTAGCTCCACCCACATGAACACAGTGAAGAAGATGTTAGCAAAGCTGATATTTTACAAACATCCCAATTCTTCCTAAAAGCATGTGATCATTATCTACAACACACATGCTGTTGTTTAACAAGTCATTCCAAGAAAGGTTCAACCCCCCCTTATAAGTGTTTAGAGTTACTATAATCCATTGGGGCGATGTCTTACAGTGCACTTCAAAGTAATCATGATTACTTTCTTCTCTGTAGGATTTCTCACTTTGTTTATTGGCAACTATTTTCATGGGCAAAAAGCCTGAAACGGAAACAAGCAGCTGCCCTTCTAAAGTTTACGCTGATTATCCAGCAAACAGCCAGAAGCAGCTAAAACAGTAATCAGACTCCCAGCTATTGTAACAAAGCTGAGGCTGAAACTTAATACTAACACACCCTCCTCTACTGAGGTGAGGAGGTACAAGGTCCAGGTGAGTGTGATTTCAGGAAGGCTGTTCTGTAAAATGTAACGTTTTAACAAACTATATTTCCTTTGTTTGTCTGTTAGCAGAATTATGTCAAAAGTATTTAATGGAGTTTGACTACATTTGAACCAAAAACAAATATTCCATTACATTTCAGAGGGGATCCAAATCAATATACTGATTCTGGATTACTTTAAAAAAAAAAAAAAAAAAAAAAAAAAAAATTGGCAAATTTGGAAAAAAGAATATCTAGTGCCATCCATTTTCAAAATTTCTACCCACTCAGTGTTAGCTGTTTTAGCACATTTTGACAAATTTTTAAAGACCCACAGAATATGTTGTACTATGACATTCTGACATCTGAAAGATTAGACTCTCTACTTTCATCAGAAAAAATTATTTTGTTTTTAGCTTGTTTCGTTCTTCCGTAATCAGCAGTTGAATAGAGGCAAGTTTCACACAAATCGCCAGTTTGTGACAAAAAGCTGAGAAAACGGCTTTTTTTGAAAAAAATCTATTAGTGACTTTAAAGCAAGTTTTTTTTTGCTTTCGGGACACCTCAACATTGGTTTCCTTCTATAAAACTACAAAAACAACGCTGAGACAGGGCTTTTGATGGCAAAATTATTATCATTTTGCTATCTGGGTCAGAATTGATGCTCAGCCACACGGACAACTCTGTGAACTACCTGCCTCTTTGTCAGCTCACAGACCCGCCCTGGATCCCCTGTTCTCTCCACGCACCAGCCTGCCTCTGTCAGCTCTCATCCAGACTCTTCACCTGCAAACAACTAACGAATAAGTATTGAAAATAAACATTTTCATTGCATTCATCACCAGTCTCAGTCTCCGTCTCTGCAATTGGGTTCACTACTGGATACAAGCCTAACAATTGAATGGTTTGCTTAATGCATTTTGGCCATCCTCCAAGTCTCTCCCCCCGTCATTGTCCACACACGCAACTTCCTCCTCCTCCCAGACATGCCGAGTATCACCGTTTTCCCCATTTCCTTTAATAGTTTTATTTCACCATCTCACTCTCAATAGTTCACTTAGTTCCACACCTGCTCAGGTCGAGTGTGCGCTGCTGTGAGCTCCTAGGAACTTCAGCATCAACTCTCGTAGCGCCATTTTGTGTCTGTCTCGTAAACTCCTTTCCTCTCCCTCTGAGCGCTGCCCATTACTGGTGATCTCTCACCCAAAGGTGCGCTGCTGCCACCTACATGTCACCAGTTGGTCACTACATCGTTATACAAGTTCGATATTCATCGGAGAGCTTCGTCACACTGTCTCCTAGCAACCCCAGCCGAAAAACACAATTCACGTCTATAGATGTGAATGTCACTCAATGAGTTAAAACATGACAGATCTTTACAAAATATGACTCGAGTTGGTTAATCCTCACCGAGTTTTAACCGCATCGGATCTGGATTGCACATTTCATCGCAATCTTTCAAAAAACAGGGTTGTGGATATATTTCGACCAA
Source organism: Gouania willdenowi (assembly GCF_900634775.1). Taxonomy (NCBI): domain Eukaryota; kingdom Metazoa; phylum Chordata; class Actinopteri; order Blenniiformes; family Gobiesocidae; genus Gouania; species Gouania willdenowi. Next base: position 16,935,460 of record NC_041051.1, on the reverse strand, counting down.
CTCTATTGTTATTAATAGAAATATACATTTCTTCCACGCCTTTACAGTGTGAATGATCAGGATCATTGATCCAGATACAGTAACTACCCATATCTAACAAAGAGGATATTTGGCACTTGCTGGAGGATTACGCTCTGAGTGCTTTTGTTTATTATGGGAAAACATCTGACCAAAAGTTGAACCATTGAGGCTTTACAGGAATTCCTCTAACATTTACTGAAAATACAATTAACCAGTCCAAAGACCTCAGAATGCTTTGGAAATAACAGAGACTTAATGCTTATCAGAAGCTTAAATAAAACAGGCAACTTTCATTTTCATTTCCACATTTTGTTTGCTCATCATGACCATGCCTAAAAAGTCAAGTTTAGACTTGAGACATGGCGTTTAACTGGAATCTTTGGCTGATCTGTTTTAATGGGCGTCAGCCTCACTCTGAGCTGAACTCTGAGCCCCACCTGCAGCTGTAGGAGTGGCCTCTGGATTACTTCATCTACCCTCATCACAAACATGGAAAGAAAGGGAGATTTGAGAACTAGGTTTTGGTTTCATGATGGCACAGTTTGGCATCCATCTGGGACTCTGCGACATGCTGTTTCCATTGTGGGAATTTAAAAGCATGAGGGAACGCCTCCTTGTCTGTTAGCCTGTTAGTATATCTATCCTTTATTCTTTTTTTATATTTGTTTCTATTTATATTTCTATTTAAGTACAGCTTCTATTATTGTTTCATTTAATCTTCATTTCACTATTTTTCGGGTGTGCTCCCTTCGGTTATCTTTTTATTAAGCTGTCATGTCAGTAATTTTCCGCACTGCGGGATGAATAAAGAATCTCTACTCACCTAAGGAAGACTTATAGAACCCAGACAAGAGGAAACACTGATGCGCTGACTTCAATCTGCTCAGATGTTATCAGGATCTGCTTTAGAAAGGGGAAAAATGAGTCTCCATGGGTTTTCATGGTCATCACAGCTGGAAAATGCTGGACACTATCCTGTACACATGTGCTCATGGCATGTCAGTTTGTTTCATTTGAGACATTTAATCAGGTTTGGGTGTTTAACGTCCATGAATGGGGAAATTCTTTCGACAGATGTATTTCTGCTCTCCAGGATGTTTGACCCTCTGCTGCTCGATCTTCAGGGACGAACTGCAATCAATTGTGTTTAGAGGCAAATGTTTACATTCGGCCACTAACTGACAATCAGATAAAGAGTTGTGGATTAGCAACACCATGTAAAACCCTTTCTTTAGAGATAGTTCTGAGTATAAGGACACCTGTAGTGAAAATGCAAGTGAAAGTATGAAGCAGATTGTGATAGTTCTCAGTCATCCAGGTCATGGCGGTGAGTTAGGACATGTATGGCATGAATCATAACTCATGCCATGCCATCTCACCTTTCCTGTTTTTGATTCTGACTCTCCAAAGTGAACCATGACCAAGCTGAGAGAATCTATTGGCTAAATCAGATAAAGCGATAAAATATGCTTGAGTGGAGTGAGGGCTTTGTTTCTCTACTTTTAAAAGTGTGACTGTCCCTACCCTGGAAGAAAGAACCAAATAAATCAGAGACATAGGACCTGACGCACTCCAGATTGCAGCACCCAAGTGATCCCAAACATGTGCAAAGCATTAGCCCCTGGCTTCCTGTTGGAGACGACGTCATCAGCTCACACATCCCAATAGACTGACCAGCATGCTAACTGGAATCATTGAAATTATGTCTTCACAGGTTTGGAATGAAGAATTAAAAAACTGCGACAGAATTCCGTTTGAATCGCCTCGATGTAATATCTGCACAGCCGCAAAAAATAACAACTATATATGAGCTTTGTCCAAAACAGATAGTGAATTTACAACTATCCTATATACATTTGTGTTGTATAAGCACAATGATTAACAAATGAAAATAAAACAAATACAATCTTAACAAATAAATGCAACTTTTTTTGGAGGCTGGGGCAAGTTAGTGCTGGACATGATTTCCTATGAACTTCTTCCATTAAAGCTGATATCCGGAGTTTCTGAGAAACGTCTCTATGTCCCGCCCTGAACAGCTTCACTTCCTCCCACTGCCTCTCCCAATCTACCAGAAGCCACACCTCTACTTTTCTGCACACGCATCGCGGAACATAATAAGGTCACATTGATATAGGTCTATGGGTCAGGTAAGAGCTAAAATCATATTTACCTGTTTGCTGTTGTGACGCGCGGCCTCGTTTTCATGCACAGTTCCACATTCACTTTGTTTGACAGTCTCAAAAACACAAAGTCGAAGCCTATTGGCTGGGCACACTCGGCGATCGTTTCCATTTGTATAGGGTCTATAGGACGAAGGAGGGACTTATATACATTAATGTATATAAATGACCAGCGACAGTAGACCATAGTAAAAGACTAGTTCGGTGTTTGTTTGCATTTCAGAAGAATCATACATAAACATAGATTTCTCATAAACTCCTGATATCAGCATGAAGATACTTTCTTAAGATACCGTACAGGAGGAAGGCTAATGGTTCTGGGAACTCAACACTCACGTGACGGTGCACGATTCACGATGGCGCCGCCCTGCTGCTAGAACCAAACAACTTTTCCCCCTGGATATTTTTCTTCCTTTTTTTCTTCTTCCACTCTCCAACCTGGATCAATAACAGGACTATATCGACCGTTTCTTCACCTGATACTGCACAATGAACATGGCATCTTTATCCACTTCCAAGCCTGGTAAATCCGGTTTCTCTCCAGACAACAAAAGACCTCGTTCAGACTCTTTACCTATTCAGAATCAGAATCAACTTTATTGACCAAGTAATGTATTGAATACACACGAGGAATTTGTCTTGGTGACCTGTGCTCTCTCTGATAGTGTAAACATTAAATTATAACAATCAACTAGAATAAATAAAAATAAATAAAAAAGAAGTATAAACATAAATATAAAGAGTAGTTAGACTAATATGTGCAAACTAAATAAAATAACAAGATAATGATAATAATAGTAATAATAATAATAATGAAATGAAATAAAAATACAATAATAATAAAAAGATAATACAAATTCCTCTTGTGTATTCAATACATTACTTTTGTCAATAAAGTTGATTCTGACTCTGATTCTGATTCTATTACAGGTACTTCTCCTTCCCCATCCTTATCCCCGAATCTACTCCGTCCTTCAGAGGTAAGCGAGTCAAGCAACGTGCAAATAGAAACACTCACCAAACAAATCGCTACATCAGACCGTCCTCAATGTCAATGGCCAGCTTACCTCTGTTGAAACCCAGATCATCTCCGTCACCGCCGAAAATAAAGCAATGAAAGAAACAATCCTGAACCTACAAGCACGCAGCATGAGAGACAATTTGTTTTATACAGCATTCATGAACACACCACCGATGACCCAGAGCAAACAGTTACAGACGACCACCGACCTCGCCCGTTTATTATACAGCTAAAAGGACTCAATGATCATTACCCAACAGAAATCATTGACAGACGAAAGCAGCTCTTCCGCATTCCACAAACAAATGATAACAGAAGGAAAGAAAGCAGTCATTTCACTGGACAAACTATACATAAACGCACAGTTATACCGCAGCAAAAACATCACCCAGTGGTTATGCTAACTCTCGGTTTAATATGTTTAAGCATAACTGTCATGTCTCTCGTTCACATACTGTACATACACTCTCCCCCTTCTACCCCAGCTTCCACCTCCACCCCAGCATCTGCTCACTATAACACATAAGGGTGAATATATTTACTAACTCACCCACACGCACAATCATACACACACACAAACAGCACACTCAGCGTATTGCTTTATTGTTCAGTGTTTTTGTGTTTTCTGTTTTTACTTGTTTTAATTTTGCCGCTCATTTTCTTCATTTGTTTTTGTTTTGTTTATTTAGTCATGTAAATCACTCTCTCTCACACACACACACACACACACAGGCAAATGCACGCACATACACACACAAACACACCCCACCCTTCTTTGGTTTTATATGTAAATATTATCTGTAACTATTCTACATCCGTCCTGTACTTTGTTTTTTAATATTTTTTTTTTTTTGGTTTTGTGTCTACTTGTATTGTTTGTCTTGCAATAAAAAATAAATGAATCCTTGGACATTGAGGACAACAGGCCAGTCGACCACAGGGCTAACCTGCAGAAAGCTAATCACAGTCCCACACCCGCTCACACAAAACGTAGCCAAGTTTAAAAGAATAGAAAAAAAAACCAAGCCTTATGTTTGGCAACTCACACTGTGGCGCTAACTATTGCCCCACCCAAGTTGCCTCCATGGGAAACATGAATAAATCAAATTTCACAATGAAGCAAAACAAATTAATTTGTGTCTGTTTTGTGGAGCCTTGGGTTGAAAATGTTCCGTATTCAGGGAGTAAATTAGAATAGGGTGTAAAGTTGGCATATTTTTTGAATTTCTGAAAAAAAGGACACGTTGCAGACCGCAGCATTAAACTCATTACTTCAGAACTTAACTTGATATTTACATACATATACTTTAAAATATGTTGATTCTTCAGTTGCTACACCACAGGGGTCGCTGTGGTTGAATGATGTTGTGTTGCTGACTGTATTGCAGAGAAGAAGAAAGTACACAAGTCTGATGCCTCTTTCATATGTTCCTAACCACGCACATAACAAAATACAAATAAACAATATACTGGGTAAGTATGGGTCTATTTGAAAGTCCAGATACAATTAGGTATCTTTCTCTTTTAAGACACACTCCTTTTTTTCTGTGCCCATGTGACCTCTGAAATCACAACTCCATTATTTGACATTAACACATACTGTAAGTGCAAGCTTTGTACACGACTCTGCCTTCCATTTCTTCCTGCCTGGGTGGAAACAAGAGGCGGAAGCACTTTGCTGAAAAACTTAGCTTTTTCTTTACCATTTGGTAAGCATCAGCTCCTTCTGTTTGTGAGCGTTATAGTGCTTTAGGAGCCAGAGATGACAAGGCAGCACCTTTAGGTGTCTGTTAGCTGAACATATGTTTTAATAACATGCTTAATAACACATGAACATTTTCATTGATTTATGAACCCCCAGACGTCCTGGTGAAGGCGGAAAAAAAAGGACATGTCAGGATGAAAAAGGATGTTGGGTCACTTTAAAACAGACATGGGCAAGTGGCGGTCCAGGGGCCCTCTGTCTTGTTTAGTGCGGCCCCCAAAGTTAACACGAAATAACTTCAAAAACATTAAAAATAATAGCAAAAGTACACGTTACACCAAAAATAATACAATATAAAATAATACAATTACAGCAAAATACAAAAAACAAAACCAAAATGACTAATAAACCACAAAACAACAACAAAAATACACAGAAGTATCTAAATGATAACTAAAACACACAAAATGACTGGTTAATGCATAAAACAACAACAAAACACACTTTTGTTCTTTCCTGTATTAATGCTTATTAGTTTTCAATATTTTAAATGCTGACATGAATATTGATATTGTGGCCCTCAGATCAGACAATGACATTTTAGTGATATTATCAGCTGATAATAGCCATAAAATGTAGCATTGGTCAATGCTAGTATTGATTTTTCCACCAATAACTAAAAACCGATAAGTGCTGTTGTTTGAGACAAGATAATGAGAACCATAATGGCACTTTTTCGTATTCTTATTTTGCACATGTTTGTGAAATACATCTGGTGAAGTTGGCTTAGCTTGTTGTTTTAATAGAGATATATGTTATGTTACCTAAAATGTGTTGTAAGGGAGTGGTCTTCCCCACTGAGCAATAGACGGATATTAGACGTCTAGTTATTTTTTAGACCTAATTTCAACCATCTTGATCCCGTCTATTTTTAGACGGAATTTAGTCATTGCACTTTAATCAATTATTCGATAATTATATCTGTCTATTCTACATTTAGACATCTAAAAAACTTTCATTTCTATACCCCTGGTAGACCAATTTTAGACTAGACGTCTAAGGAACATTTAGACACATGTTAGACGTATAATAGACCTAAAAATGCTCGGTGGGTTGTGTATATAGGTATTAGATCAAATCTGTACTTGAAAATTTTGAGTTGGAAAATATCCACAATTTGGTAAATTTTCAAAAACTGAAGCTGGACTATAAATTCATATACAGTATTTCTATTGACATACTCAAACTTAACAAAAAGACTGAAGTTTAAGTTTCTTTAAAGTTAAAACTCTTAATGCTGACACACAGGACTGAGCTCTGGTTACCATTGTTTATTGGAGACGAGTGAAACCTGAAACCAATAGCACAAGTTGTCACTTTTGCTTTTTCTGAAAATCTGCTGAAAAGGAGCAGTTTCATGATGCAGAGCGTGATATTGGAAACTATGATGATGACATTGCTTCAGTTTCCTTTTAGCATTTGAAGAAAAATGTGCCACATCAAGTGTCAGGGAATACAATATGTGCTGGGTAACCTAGTGACTGTACTGCAAATATAGGCCAAGGGAAACTGTGGCCCTGCTGTATGTCTGGCTCAGGGCAGAGGTGTGTGCTCGTCCATCGGCATCCATCTGGACTGCGGCCCGGAGCAGCCACTTACAAGAGGTGGGTGCCAAACCCACTGACAGCTCCTCTGAGGGCTGGAGTGAAGGAGGAGGTGGGGACGAACAGACAAACTTTGGCAGCCACAGCCTGCACCACCATGTGCTTCAAATCCATTACACAAACATGTCTAAGATCCCACATTTTCACTATCACGTTAGCATTTATTTATATCCATGTAGGTATAATAACATCACATGGTGCTCAGTTTGTCAGATTTAGACATTTATTTTGGTTCGAACTGGAATAGCTTGCGGAAATCATTCAAGGACTGTGGGGATGGTTCCAGATGACTTTTGGCACTCATGCAGCGCCTCATCTCATAAAAGCAGGAGACTTACATGTGTAGGCTGCTTCTTTAACCAAGAGTCAGTGAAGAAAACCTGTGAAAACATCCATCAACAATTCAAACTGCCAGTGGTGCCATGTGTGCCTACTGATACTATGTGTCAGCATGCTAATAAGCAGAAATATAACATTGATTAAAGAGCATAAACCCTCTGTGAGCTAAATTATATCAAGACTGGGCTGCAAGCATAGGATAGGCTTTAAAAAAAGATGGTATTAACCATATTGGAAATAGTTTTTATGTCTCTGATTTGTATGAGCCAATATACTGATTCTGGATCTGTTTGAACAATTAAAGAATCACAATCTATGATCAACGGTGAAATTTTAAAAATGTTTTTATTCATAAATTTGTAAAAAAAAAAAAAAGAAAAAAAGAAAATTGACGCAGTTAAGTCGGATTGGTTGTTCAATTAATTAAACCACAGATCAAATCCAGATCAAACCCAGATTGCACATTTCATCATGATTTTTCAGAAAAAATGTCCATGCAAGCCTTTAAAGTGTGAATGATCATGGCACTATGATCAGGTTGACTGATTCACATAACAGTGCATATCTAGAAAAGAGAATATTTGGCGATTGGCAAAGGTTTGCACTCTCGGACTGCTCTTGCTTTAAATGTAATTAAACTTTCACTGGAACCTTGTATGAAACTTCAAAGTAAAAGGAATTCTAACATAACATAACATGAGTAATAGTCTTATGTTGCTTACATTAAGTCAAATCTAAAGTAGAAAGATGTAGATGTATCTAATATGCAATATTTACGGCATATTTCACACGTTTGCATTAGAAAAGGTCTTCAAAACATTTTTTAAATGGTGTAAACAAAGGTTTTATAGCTATAGTTTCAGGTTTGAATTTTCCTATTCACCAAGTTAATTCATTTATTCTTGTTAACAACACAACCTGATAGGGTTGGACGTTACACTGAATTCAAGATACGATGCGATAAACGATAATGGACTTGCGATTACGAAAGGATACAATATTTTTAGGGCTTTAAATTAACACCCACCAATTGCGGGTAAAAATTTACTTTGGCGGGTAACATTGTAGCGTAACAAGCCATTTGGACTGGTGAAGAATGAAACAGATACCACAGCGTCTGTTTGAACCGGCAGGCTGCAGAAATGATGCGACAAGTTGTTGCCGGATTGGGCTGTTTTCCGCCAAGAAATTTGAGGGTTTTTGTGTTTTTGTGTGTTTAGACTTTAAAACGTAGTGTGTATCTGGCAACACTGCTTGTTGTACTAATCCTACATTTCCCATGAACACTATGTCGCAACAATTGGCTGCGTGCTTACGTTAGTGTAATTGTGGTTTAGTATTAGAGAAGACAAACAGGACGGCTCAAAACAAACAATGGAGTTGAAATGAAGTTGTGAAATGAGTTAGGAAAAAACAAACAAACATGGAGATATTTATTGGGTGTTGAAAAACCTGAACTGCATAAGAGGATGGCTGCCGCTGACACAGGGGAAAATGAAAAATTGACTGGTGGAAAATCTGGTTGGCTAGTAACTTTAATAATCTACTAGCCATGCTGGCTGGTGATCTGAAAAGTTCATTTAAAGCACTGAATATTTTTGGTAAAGAAGAAAGAAAAAAAATCATTGCAGTTGGAAAATTAACCCATTTGACTTTAAATCTGGGTAGATGTATACTCTTACTCTGGGTATGACCTTGTTAACTCAATAGGAATATAAGAAATAAAATACAAACCATAAAATTCTGAAAAATCTGGAGTGTAGTACAGTATGCTTCTTTTCTTCTTTTTTTTATCTGACTCTTCATCTTTTGACATTTTAATCTTGCACACGATATATTGTTCCACCTTTAATACATGAACATGGGGGTACTTGTATTTTATCTCAAGGTGTTAATATCCAACTCTGGCAGGTTGACTCTATTCTTCTAAAATAAAATAAAATACTGTAAAATTGGAGTAAATAACCTAATGTTTTAAACATAGCTAAGAGATGTACGATTCCTTTCACATTTTTCATCTAAATCCTATAAAGGCACTACTCTGATGACTTCTACGCCTCCAACAACGAACCCTCCACCAATAAATATTGATTGATTCTTTCTCCAAATAAAGACAAACCCCAAACTACCCATAACATGACCTCTATAGTATAAAGCCCACTAAGGGAAGCACATACAGGGAAAGGCCTGGAACCAACAGCTTTTTTCTTGCAGCTCACAGCGTTTAACATTTTCACCCTGGCAGAATTTAAAGCACAACAGATCCCACCCACTCCCAGTCCAGCTGAACGCAGATCTTGATCTGCGATGGTGAGAGAAGTTGCGATGCATTGTTATGCTTTACACATTCCAGATGTTTTCCCCCACCCATATGAGTCTCCAAACATGTGTTTCTTCTATGCGGCTTCGTGACAATAGTATAGGGTGTGGTCAAAAAGCAACAGGCAGACATGCAAAGAGTACACATGGATATACTGTATGTTTTTAAACCATAACTCTACAGTCCCCCTTATTCAGAAAGTGTTTCTTTTATAAAAAAAAAACTGAAAAGTTTGACCACAAAAATGGCTTCAGTCGGATTCTCGGTGTAAACACTGATGGTTTATAATGTGCAGCTGAAAAAATGACATTGAAACAATCCCACACATGGCCATATGGTGAAGGAAAGTGTTTTACATAGCATGGCAGCTCTGATTGAACGCTGCACATTTTTTAGGGTTGTTGGGGGATGGGCTGAAGGGGCTGAAGGGGCCCTAATTTAAAACAGCGCTTGTTTTTAATATTTTTCCATTACAACGTTACCTTTTCTAAACAAGCTTTTCCTATAGTTTCTCTGCAACACGCGTCAGCCTTTGTCAAGTAAATATGAGACACTAAGCATTAAAAGAAACAGAGTGGAGGCTGATGGAAAATAGTCTCAGGGCTACCAGAAATATAAAGCGTGTCTGGGTTTGCTTTTCTGGTATACATACATGTGGAAAAACTACACACACAACATCCCAGTACAGCTGACTGCCACAAATGTCACTCAGGGAAACAGGGGGTTTCCAGAAAGAGTTTTAAATTCTCTGAGGTCATGCTTGGGTTTTTAGATCTGCACTTTGTACAAACTACACACGTTTGTGGGAGGAGAGACTGAGATGTACTGGAAAAACCAGCAGACAAACTGCAGTGCACCCGTGCTGAATGAAAGGAAAACTCGAAACTCTGCGGTGACACGGTTTCTGGTTCACCCCCCCTAAACCCCCCCCCCAACACCACCACTGCCTTTTCCCTCCACTTCCACCACAAACGGATCGAAATATCTTTCTGCGCAGGGCTACAAAGTTAATAGTAGTTGTATGAGCTGATCAGTAAAAGCAACAGAGTGACATGATGTCTTATTTCCCAGTGAAACCATTGCTAACCAGGAAATTCCACTTTCTATCTGCAGTTCTTTCCATTGAGTATTCTTTCCTGTGTGCATGTATGTGTATGAGAACGCTGGGCCTGCTTGAGTCACACTCTGGCAGAACTGAAGGGGATGGTCTGACGACAGGCAGCTGGAACACACACACACACACACACACACACACACACACACACACACACACACACACACACACACACACACACACACACACACACACACACACACACACACACACACACACACACACACACACACACACACACGCACACACACACACACACACACACACACACAGAGTCCAGGCCACTCTGGTCACGCCCAAGGCATCCAAGGCACGCTGGGCCAGGCCCTCACATATAGTGGTCTCTAAAAGTGTCTGCAGCCTGGAGGGTGAGACATTGTGCACGTCAGTTTGTGTGTGCGTGCACGTGAAAAGAGGAAGCCAGTGTTTGATATTAATGTAAATTGCAACGCTTTGTGGTGGTGCACTGTGGGATACATTGCATGCATAGGCTACAATACATCGTGTTGTTCTCTGTAATCCATTAGAGAAAGTAATGGATTACAAGTGCTCACGTTACTGTAACTGAGTTGCTTTTATTTGAAGAAATTTTAGGGTTTTTGCGACTTTAAAACATAGTGTGTATGAGTAAATTATCTTCTTTGATCATTTTTTAAATCTACTTTTCATGGTCATTTCTGATCAACACCCAGCCACTTTTTTATGGTTCAGGTTGTGGTTTCTACCTTTTTCTGTATGTTGTTACCCACATGGCACAGTGTTGGAGTTTATAAATGTAAGTAAGAATTGTACATTTTGACAAAGCTTTTATTTTATCCAAATGACTTTGTGCAAAATGAATTAAGTTCCAATTGTGGTACATTTGGTCTCTTCCTTAAGTTTATACATGATATGTTTACTGTAAGCAAGGGAACCATGGCAAGTATTATTACCAAAAATAAACATGGGGTGAAAGTAACTAGTAACTTTTACTTTAAGTACTATTTAACTGAGCTACTTTTTACTTGTACATGAGTATTTTATGTATGACTTACTTGTACTTGAGTACAATTTCATTCAAGTAACAGTACTTCTACTTGAGTTGGATATATCAGTACTCTTTACATAGATGGAAAGAGCTGCAACAATGTCTCTCCTCATGCTATCCTCCCATCCCAGGGGGCTCACAGTGTTCTGACCTCACCCCATCCCCACCCATCCACTCCTCCTCCTCCTCCAACACTTCCTGAGCGTCCCCAAAGCTGCAGCACAGCTGGAGCAAACAGCAAGAGAATAAAAGAGGGAAAATAAGATTCTGTTGATTACTTTACCATTCCTTCTCTATCTGCGGTGATCCACATTTGGTTTAGCTTCATTTTTGCCAATCAAACACCTCAGCACAGCACTTATCATAAATACATACATGTATCGACAGACCACTCACCAAGAAAATCACAGATCTTTGCTTGTCAAGATGACTTTTTTCCCCCTAATATTTTCAGTGTGGATAAAGCAGTGCAGTGAAACTAGAAGTGACTTCTCTGAGGGCTGCAGTGAGCTGCCAATCAGCATAAACAGCCACAGATGGAGAGGGAGGAGAAGGCTTTAACCATGCTTTACCATTCTAGCGCCTCTGCCAAGTCAGTTGTCGGATACAGGAAATCCAAAATGTGGTCTCATGCTCAAATGCACCTCCCGAGCTCTGAGCCAGGAACGCCTCTACATCACACGCAAAGCATCACAACTGGGAAGTTTGTGTTTAGGATTTAAATTTCATGCCTAAACCCACAGGACATTAAAGGTTAAATAATTTGTGAAGAGCTGTTTTTGAAAACTGGGTTCCATCCAGTGTTTGATAGAGCACGTCATTTATTTTTTATTTTATTTTTTTTAGTAAATATGCCTGCAGGCTGGAGACAACGTCTCAATGAGCTGCAAATTAGACTTTGGCTTTTTTTGTGTGTGTGTGTGTGTGTGTGTGTGTACTGTGCCATCACTCAGCATCACAACATACATCCATTGGTGTTTTATATTTTATTTTATTTAAAAAAATCTTTTTACACAAAACACGATTTTTGTTTGGAGTAAATTTTTTTACCCACGAAACTAAATGCAAACAAGTACATTATGAGAAAAGTAAGAGAAAATGGATTTACAATAATAAATAGATGACGATGCTGACAAAATAATAATAATAATAATCATAGTTAATTTTGTTTATAGGAGTTGGTGTAGTAGTTGGAGACTTGACATCAAGCATAGTGTATATGTATTCTCGTGAGCTGGAAGTGTGTTTCTGCTGTTATAAACCAAAAGTTGTCATTACTGTGTTGTGAAGATTACAGTTGCATTATTTACTGAGTCACAGAATGCTCCTGGGTTATTGTCTGGAACTTGCCCCATCCAGAACTATAAAACACATAGAAATGCACAGCTCTTTAATCTGAATTAGACAATACTGAAAATAATCCACATAAAAAAGTCACAAGCCAAAAACAAGAGCGTCAAAAACCTCAACAAAGCGAATTAATCTCACCTTTGCCAGCTATTGGAAGTTATCTGGTATCGTTACAATAGTACAATGATCATTCATGCTTTAACGGCTTGGAGGAAATGTCTGTCCCATTACTACCTACAAATCTACGGGCACTCCCATTTTTTCCCAAAAAATTTGCAAATGAAATGCACAAAACTATAAGTAATTGAGGATTTAACCTGACGTAACTGAGTCAAATTTCATAAAGATTGGTCAATTAAGAACCAAGATCATCTAGAATCAGTGTAGTGATCTGGATCTCCTCCAAAATGATATGGAATCTTCCATGGTGTAAGGTATATCTTCATTTACAATTATGTTAAAATCTGTACAGTACTTTTAACGAAATTCTGCTAACAGACAAACGTAAAAAAAAATAAAATCTTAATCAAAGGACAACAATGATTCTAATTTGTCATTGTTGCCAAGAAGATAAATGGTTCAAGCCTCAGCAGCTCCAGTACATCTGTGCAGAGTGCAAACATGAACGTCAGTTTTAAGGATTGATACAACCGACTGTAGGCGAAAAGCTGTGTGTGTCTGCCTCTGTAAAGTATGATACGGGCAACCTGTCCAAGATGCACCCTGCCCGTCACATGACTACACCAGGATAAGGACTTATCAAACATGGAATAATAAAACTTGTACTTTTTTTCAATTTTAGAAAATCATAGTAAACATGACAAAAAGCACACATAATTCAACGGAGGCCTCTGAAATACATCTGTTTGTAGTCTGTCTGACTAAACTTGGAGGTCAAATTCAAAAGTCTGGGAGCTTGAACATCAAGCAGAACCAGCATCAGCTGGACTTCACCGCCCATTCTCTCCAACTCAGGCCTGAGGGAGCCATGGTCAGAGGGAGTGAGCATGAAATGAATGATGGAGTTGTTAAAAGGAGGACCAACACCCAGTACAGCATGTTATAAAGTCTCTACATGGAGCGCTAGGATTCTCCTTCCCCCGCTGTTGTTTTCTATCTGTAAACACACCCCGATTTATGATGCTGCAGAGATTTAGGGAGAGAAAAAGAGCCTTTGAGCTCTTGCAACATTCCCAACTGCAGATTCCACCTTAACTTGCAGGGAAAACAGGAAGATGAGAGAATGTAATGGAAAGTCAGTACCACTTTGATCCAATGCATGTGAAAAACTGATTTATTGTTTCATGAACATATGGCTTGTCTTAGCCAGTGAAAGTTGGCAACTTTAACGTTTTTTTTTTACAAGTTAGATAGGCTCATGGAAGATGAGAAATACAGACGAGGCAGGTCCATATGTCCACCAGGTTAGCCACATGTATAACTCTAAACCAGGGGTCACCAACATGGTGCACGTGGGCACCACGTAGAGCTCTAGTCACAATGAGCTCCAACTAAAATCTGATTAATTCAATTCAAAGAATTCAATCTCGTTATACAAAGTATAACGAGATTAGGAGCTTCTCCTGTTTACATTGTAGAACATGTTAAAAGAATACAAACATTACAATTAGTAAAAAAAAACCTTTTTCTTTAACAATATAAGGATAAAAGAGATAAATATTCATCTTTCCAAGATTCAAATTCCCGAAGATTAATAAATTTGGCAGATGTAGCTATTATTTAGTAAAGTTAAATACTGCTGATAAAGTTTTAGTATTACATTAACCATCTTTAAATGTTTATTTTCACTAAAACATTGTGACAAATGTTTTTTTTTTTTTTTAAATGCTGCAGATTTGGTGTATGGGTTGTGGTATGTTACATAAAATATGATATACATGAGATAAAATATATATTTTTTAAAAACCCAAGGCTGATTTTACATGTTTTACAGTTAGTTAAAAGTTGTTTGTTAGTAGCTAGTAAAACAGCAACATGGGGATTTTCTATTTAGAGTAACTAAACCCCAAAACCTTTTTTTCTGCTGAATACAAATGTATTTGGGTATGAAGCAGTGCTGTTGATTGATCCTGGTCCAACTCTCAGCATTTCAATAAGTACAGTATTTGAATTTGGCATGTTTTGTTGTAAAATGTCAGAGTGGCTGCCCTCTATGGGTTGAAACGCGGCTATTACAATTGATTTTTTGCTATTGGCTGAGAACAAGATCATGTGATGTCTTGCGTCACAAACCAGCACTGTTAGCCCCGCCTCTTTTTATTTTTTTTTTATTAAAAACTAACACTTGTGGGCTCTACATTGAGTGGTGAGTAGGTTGGATTGAGAGAAGAGTGAATAAAAAGGTATATTGAGTAATGAGTAGCTAGTTAACATAGCATAGATTGTTCATTGGAGATTTTATAGTATAGACTGGGCGTGTCTTAACTGCACCAGGAGACCCACCCATAATTAAGGCATTTTTTGAAACAAAAAATATTCCGACCTTTTTAGGATACTGCTAGCCTTCCTTATGATCTTACTCTGTAATTAAAGTGAAACCGTGAAAATGTAGCATTTAAGAACCTCTTTTCAAGCTGGTTGCCCTTCGGACTATACAGTAGGTTATCTATGAAGTAGCTCTCAGTTTCAGAAAGGTTGGTGGCCCCAGCTCTAAACGTCCCTCAGCTGTTTGTGCACATGCAGAGAATGAGTGGCACTGGTATTAGTCATTATGTCAAGAGAGGAGGAAGATTGAGCTAAAGCACGACTGAAAAGGTCAAAGTGTAAAGCTGGCCTATAGGAAGTGACCCTTTGTGATCCCTCACTTCCTGGTTAGCTCCACAGTCCTTTGCCCTGCTGTGGGCATGCAGTGTCAACTAAACAAGGAGTGCATTGTAAGAACAGCCTGCCTCTGTTGGAAAGGCGCCAAGTCACTGATGGCAAGGATGTGGTCTCCCTGTGTGACCAACATCTGAAGCCTCCTTTTATCGGTCGCAGACACAATGTTAACTTAATGACTCCCAGTGGGACGCTGCACTGAGGCCATTACCGTTAGCTTTAGGAAGATTGTTTTTTTTAAAAAAGATATTAAAATAAGTGTATTTGCAGGGACTAGGGACAAATGTGAGAGTTCATGTGTGGAGTGCACTCCGTCCAGTCTTTGGGTGTCAACCAGTCGTGGACAGGCAGGAGAAAGAAAGCAGCAGAGCCTCCAGTCTCATCCAGTGTCATGGCTGAGTGCAGGCCAGGCCAGACCTCCTGAGGACAGTGGGAGCAGCAGGGCCCTATACACTTCATCAGAGTGAGGCAGAGAAAGCAAACAACTGCTTGGGCAGAAGGAAAGAATGCAAAATGTGAGAATAAATCACATTATCTGTGCAGACAGGAAAAGAACGATTCCCCTCCTATCAGGAATTAGATTCAGAAACTAGACAAATACTTGTGATGCATTAACTACACTGTGGCTAAATGGGTTCCAGTGATTACAAAGAAAAAAAAAATAATTGACTTTTTTAAAGTTCTTTAACAACACAGAAAACTTATTTGTTGAATATTTAGTTTTTGTTTTCAGAATGTGAGACCCACTCTGCAATTGTGATTGTGCTGGATGAAAAGAACACAATTAGGTTGAAGATTCAAGTCCAGTCCAATTAGGGTTATGATATAATTTCTGCATTTATGAGTTTATGAGGAAGCTACAAGTTTCTTTACCTTGGAATGTGTTTTCCATGTGGGAAAATTGCAGCAGTCGTACAGTACATACATGCAAACGTTGATTGCAGTAAAGGTCTAATTTTTCACAGCCTTCAGCAAAGACATTTGAAGCTCTTTAAGCCAAGGACACCAGAGATGGTTTGCATCCTCGATGCTCCTCCCCCCATCGAGTGTGTGTGGTCCCGTGGTGCGAGCCCCGCCGATTAGGGTTTAGAGGTGAGGAGGTCAAAACAAGATACTGGAATGTTTACGTAATGCCGCTGCTATTTATGCCAGTACCATGATATTTGAATGTAAACTCATACGTTTGTTAAATAATTTAATAGTAAACATGTAAATATGACTGTTTTGTGGTTATTAATTGTTAATTAAAAAAAAAAAAAAAAAACACCACAAGACGATATATACAAAAAGAAATCAAAACACAACACTGACAATCAAAAAACAAATAGAAAATAAGATAAAAACCAAAATAAATCAGAATTCACTCAAAACATAAATTTCTATCTTTGTTTAAATAGCAGGGTTTCAGCCTTTTAAATAGTACACAAACTGCCGTAAAATAGGCCAATCGAATGACGCGTTTGAAAGGATCCAAAAGAATTGCGCACTGCAACGTTACTGCACGTGGACTGTTAAAAGGTCATTCGCTTTAAAAAAAAAAGAAAGTCTGTCAGTATTTAAATTTGTTTTTGTATCGTACTTTAAACAGATTTTAGACTGTAGAAGTTTTTTTAAATCAGCTCTGGTAATCCTTGCTATCAAGAATGGCTGAAGACGACTATTAGTATATGAAGATGATTTGCTAATAGCTTGAATAAACTGTAAATTGAGCAACAATTTCCCGATCATCCAACAATCTCATCTCTAATCTTTGCAGGAATGAATGGTTTCCATTGAAAAACTGTGTGGAGACATATGAGTAAAAACAGATGATCCTGCCCCAAAAACTGAAAGTATTTGCTTGCTTAGCAACTCTTTCTCAGTGCCATTTTGTTTGACGTCCTCGGATACAATTGGTTCTCCACACGCCGAACAACGAAACAAAGTTTTGGCTTGGTATGAGTTTGGAGCATCAGACCCTGGGAAAAGATGTCTGGATGGCAGCCATATTTTTCCCTCCGATTACGGCGAACACAATTTGGGCTTCATGACCAGCACTCGCCTTTAGCTGTGTGCCAACAAATGACTGAACAACCCCCCCCTCCTTTTTTTTCTTCTTCTTAAACACACACAACTGCAACTCTCTTCCCTCTGTGCACAACTACACAAGCTGTTTCATGGCCTTAAATAAGGGGTGAGTTGCGAAATGCTGCCACAGAAATGAGAGAAAATGCTTTAGCTGTTTGGGGAGTGGTCTGGATTTTTGGGGGGAGAGCTCACAGACAAGCATGTGTGTGGGAGGGGAAAGGGAGTAGAGCCAGGCAAAGGGCGATATATGAACAATTTTGTATTCTGTTCCTTTGCTCCCCATCCCCCCTTTTTTTTTTTTACTTCCCCTCTCCATGTGTGTGCTCACCCTTCTCCCCCTCCCCTCCACCAGCAGGTTGTTTAATACTTTCCAGATTTCAACATGCCTTCAGCCTCCTGGAAGAGCTGCAAGTCTGCTGATGGAATTTGGCGGAAAAAGGTTAGGAGTCCAGACGGGGCTGCTGACATAATAAACCTAAAGGCACAGAGCGCCTCCCTTCGGCGTATGCAGAGAGAAAACACAATTTCCAAACAAGGTCTGGGGGGGTAAATGCCATTTGACAGGTTCTGAAGCAGATGAAAAGCTGCATGCACAGGCTTTGAAAGGAAGTAACAGCTGCAAGACTAGACTGCAGTTACAATGAGGGCTGTTTTATGAGGGGAGGTGATCTGAACCTCCTGAGAACATCAGCAGTCTCCAGTGACGGGTTTCACTGTGCCAGAAACCATGAACATTTGTGTTCATGTCCTGCCTTGAACTACAAATCATCCAAATATTCTCATTTGGCAGTCATGTGGGGTTACTTAAACTATTTCCTTGGCGACTATTCTTCTTCCTTATCAAGAAATGTACAAATCAAGTACATAAAAAGAAAGCAACCTCATCAGTCTGCGTGATCTTAGGGAGAGAGACAATCAAGGCATTTAACAAGACTGTTTTACAACCTTAGTCACATCAGTCAATAAACAGATTTGTCTAATGAGAGCTTTTACAGCCACTAGGTGGCAATAGATACCAAGCTCTGGAAAGCTACAGAACACTAGTGCACTGTATTTCATACTGTAACACAATCACAATAAGTGATTAAAAGTAATAACTTCCCAATCACATGCCCAATGTGACAGCAAGTAGAGATTTAGTCTTTCCTTTACCAATCCAAAGAAGAATAATAGCTTCATAGAGGGAGAGAAAAAAAGAATCAATACCACCTCTGGTTTGTATTGACTACAGCGATCAATATAAAGGCCCTGCTTTTACCACCAGTGTAACAATAACGACTTCTGTCTCGCCTTTGGCAAATTGGACACTGGCATAATATGACTATGAAAACGTAGGAGTTGAATGTGATTAAACGGCTTCAAAGGTAGAGATGAAAGGTTGAGTATAAAGAAGCCAAGCCACAGAGGAAAAAGAGCCATGTTTTCAGCATGCAGAGCTAATGTAGAGAGATGCAGGGCGAGACCTTGGACTGTCTGCAGCGGCTGTTAACAAAACACAGTGCGGTGAACTTTGCCCGAGCAGCAAAGGGTTCGGTGGAGCATGAAAACGCCAATGCACGACTTGTAAAATCAAAAGTGACAGAGCAGTTTTAAGTCCATCACGATGAGAAAGATCGCGGTCTAAGGTGACTGCCAGACTCATCTATCCTCTAGTCAGCAAGGTGAAAAGAATCCCCTGTCACTAAAAATCAATGCACCTTTTCTTAGTGATAAACATCTACCGCCCCACATCCATCTTTTACCCACTCACATCAGTGCTGATGAGAAAATAAGCACTTCAGAGGCTTCGCAGAAAACATCCTCCAAATCAAGCCTTGCATGTAGACACAAAATCACACACACGTTCACCCAAGTCGTCACATCACTTGAGCTTGTACGCTTATCATACCTTTCCAGCTACAGCCGAAGACCTCAATTACATCCTTCCTTCCTTTTTAGCAGAGCCAAAAGAACAGTTACAGGAAGTTATTGATGCACTTCACACCTAAACTACATTACCGGTACTTCTTAAAGTCCACAGGAAATCAACAATTTGATACACATTCATGCTTTTATTGGAAAATAGAGGTTATTTTGATTAATACAGAAAATACAGTGACATATAAAGCTTACTAAACAATGTACAAAAACACAAACAGCCTCTTTTTCATTCACACATATTTACCTTTTGAAATAACCCCATTACATTGTGCTCCAAGCATACTCTCTCTTTTACCAGGCTCTCACTTCTGCAACTGCAATCTGAAACAGTATGAACTCATCTTTAATACCGATTACCACAACAGACAAATGACAATCCTTCCCACATGCAAGCATTGCACGTGAGATTCACTTTTTTTCTTTTTTTTAAGTAGAAAAGTATCATTTGGCATATTTGTCGCTTTTAGCTAAGGCAGTGAAACCTACAAGCAATACTTGGGCTCTGTACTTTTGGCCATGGCTTTTAATGATGCAAGGAATACAGTGGAGCTGCAATGACTACACGGCTTACACAAAAACAGTCATCTTTTCTTAATGCTCTTGCATCTATTGCTAGATGTGTCTTATTATACCATACGCTTATTAAAGATGCATAAAGTAAACATAACTGATCGGTTTTCAAAAGAAATAGTTAATACATGTAGTGTCTTTAGGCAGACTGGATATTTTAACCATATTCAGTGTAAAGCCATATTCATAAGCTGTCATAAGGATTTCACTTAAGGCTGCCTTTGAATTAATAACAATCTGATTAACTGTTTTTTGCAAAGTAAACATTAATGTTGATTTAATTGTGACATATGCTTAAGGATAAAGATGATTCGTTAAACACGCACAGAGAAAACACAGTGTTCCACTTCTCTACATCTGGTCTTCTGTAGTACCATCGTGCTCTTAAGCTAATCCAACCAGCTGCACTTCTGAGACTGAGAATATGGTACTCATTGACGAGAACTCATTTAAACTAAAGAGATTCTTGGTTTGGGCTTTGAGCCCTTTTTTTAGAGAAAGAAAGGAAAGCCTTTGAGCAGCATTACAAGGACTGCATAAATGAGAATAAGGACAGAAACTCTGACACATATGGCACAAGTGTAATGTTTTCAGATCAAAGAGCATCGCGCCTCAGTGACAAACACAGCCCGCTTTCATTGTGATAAGACACCCACCGGTGATCCTTCTGTGACAGAGGCCTTCTGTTCAGCTCTGGCCTCATGATGTCCCTCAGTCAGAGAGCAAGGGAGTGAGAAAGAGAGAGCGTGGCGAGAAGAGAGGCGAATCAAATGCAAAAAGCACATGTGACACATCAAGCGAGAGAAGAAAGTGGTGAAGTGAGTTTTAACTTCGGAAAGTGTTTTTCCTTTTTTTTTTCATCCTCCAACCACTATTCCCTGCTCAAGTTCTGGAATGTTCCATATTCAAAAAGTGTTTGCCTGTCCGCGTGCGCTCCCTCAAGTGTCAGAAGACAAAGACAGATTGACAGGCGGAAGGTAGAGGGTTAGGCTCTCTGACAGATGGAGTTTGGGCTTGTCTGTGAGGAATAGTCAAGCTTTCTTTGTAGCCCTACAAAGCACAAGTCCTCCATGTTCTTCAATGCCACAGAATGCCGCATCCGATTCCCACTTTAAGTGCAAATCCACACTGTCGAAGGACTTGCCAGTTCTACACAAACCACTTCGGAAACAACGGCTCTTTCTTCTCTCTTTAAAATTTTAAGTAATCTCATACTCTGATCTCATCGTCTTCATCCTCCAAGAAAGAGGAAAAGTTGCTCTCCTCCTCAGGCGGGGCACTGAATGTTGCACTGTCTGTGTCGCCTGAGTACATCTGGTTGGGTTTTTCATCTAGAGCAGCAGAGCCGGAGCTAGACACTGAGCAGCTGTCGAGGTGCTGCAAGTGCCTGGGCCGGATTTCAGGAGTGTACTCTGGTGTGTAAGGTCCTCCATCCTCAGGCCTCAGATCAATAGAGTTGGCAGGCTTCAATGAAACCTGGTGATGCAATACAGCCGCCTTTTCACTTTCCTCCATGTGTCCGTTTGTATCTAAAGCCTTCCTTCCATCCACACTGCCCTCGTCCCCATGGCTGCTAACAGCAGGCGAAGCACGGCCCTCGCTGCTCTTACCTTCCTCGTAGCCAAGATCATCATCCTCCTTCTGCATCACCCCTAGGATGTCACCCAGCATTGAGGGTCCCAGATCAATGTGGAAAGACATGACAGAGTCTGCACGCTTCATTCCACCCCCGTAGTTCAGAGAGCTCTCTGGCAGTTCAGTCAGCTCGCCAAATTTCTGTTCCTCCAGCTCAAGTAAGTGAGTGGCAGCATCTGCACTTCTCCCGTCCAACTCTTCACACTGTTTAAATGGACTGGAAGACAAACTCTTAGCTACCATATGATCTTCCCTGTTGTCGTCATTGAGGAAAGGCAAAGACATGGCATTTTTCACATATGTGGGTGAGCTTCCAGGAACCAGCTGGGCGTTATCTCTCTGTTCATCCACTCTGTTCACCGACTGCGAGCGCTTGCTGCTTCTGAAGGTACGGGACAGTAAGCTGGGTCGGGGGGAGCGGGGGAAGGGTGTGCTCTCTTGGGGAGGCTCTCCTGAGCGGGTGCTGAGGAATGAGGTGTCTCCAAAAGCGTCGCCGCTTCGACCAACGTGCATGGTATGGCGGAAGTCACCCAGAGGAGCACTAATCATCTCCCTGGTCAGGTCCATGCGTGAGCGACGTTTGGACTGGGAGGAGGATGACACTAGCTGTTTTAAGATCGGCATCGTAGTCAACTGGGCAGGTTTTCTTAAGATGAAGAGAAACAGCAAATCTTCAATTAAATTGTGTCGATACACCTCAGATCAAGTCAGCCTGCAAACCTGTAAAGAGAAACAAATGAACCAATTAAAATTTTAAATACAACTTAAAATTAAACACATCATTTGTTCACAGTAACCACTAACTTGCATGTACCAAATTAAGAAATTGTTATTTATCAAATTTATTTGCCAAAAAATAGAAAAACTAGGTTTGTATTTAAACTACTGCATAAAGACCTAATAGTAGCTCTGTATTTCTGCAGACTTTTTCACAATGGCAAATTAATAAAGCAGAATTTGGGGCAATTATTTCTATCTTCTTAATGTATCTGGTACCACTCCCAGGTTTGGTTTTAACAAGATTAAACAAAAGGATGGAAATTAAGACTTTAATATTATTTTTGTGTGCAGTTAAAGGTAAGAGAAAAATGTTATTGCTTTGTTATTTATTTTATTTCTTATGAGTAATAACTTTTGTACCACATTTGTACTGAAGGGGCAGAGTTTCCTTTGTGTTAGTAGTTTGAGTACAGAGCAACTGTCATGGAGGGGGAGTGTTGGTACATGATCTTTTTTGATACAATCAAAATGATATTCCACATTAGCTGGTATTGCAGATCAATTTGTATTAAATTCTCTGTTCCTCTTGACCCCCGACCAGTGTTGCCAGATATGCTCTCATGATGTAGATAAACTTATCTTAGGTCGACCTTACAGTCTAAAGTGGGTTACACAATTGTTACAGTGCGCACAAAACCTGTATTATGCCTGATAAAAGGGGGAGGGCAATTTTGAAAAATGTCATTGAAACTTTAGAGCAAAACATCCAAAACCAAACCAATATCCATACAGGATAGCTGAGAACAGCCAAATATGTTCTGGTGGAAAACCCACAGCACTTATTTTATGACCAAAAACGCTGGCTTTTAATGAGTGACTCAATTAAAAAACCATTAAAGAGCAACCGTACATGTATCGGCTGACTGCACAGATATATTAATTTGATAAATGTATGTAAAAATGTGAGCAGAGACATAGCAGCAAATACTTTTCATCTCGTCTTCTTTTTAGACTGATGACAGATTTGAAAAAGTGTTTTTCAACATTATTAAAAACCCACAAAGAGGAAATGTCACTGCGTGCCGCCAGACAGAGACGTGCGTCTCCCCAGGTGGTGCACTGAAGAACCAGAGCCTGGTGTCGCAATGTCTAACCCAACATATAAACATGAAAAGCATGCTACCATGGTGGTCTGCTAAAACCAAATGCAAGCAGTTTTACCATACGGCCATCAGTAACACGTGCACGTCTGGCTTGTGGGTGTACAATCTCCATGTTTGCACATACCTGAATAAAAAGGCATTGCTCTCCTTCTTTAAGATGCACTTCTTTCTTTCCCAACTTCAAGGAGATCATCTCAACTGCTTTTGGCAACTTTTCATTGATATCTAAATAAAGTTGCTTTACGCCAAACTGCAAATGAGAACTGTCCTTTGTTTATTGTTGCAAGCTTTAGAATGCATTAACCTCATTAGTTAGTCTCCACCCCCCTGCCGCTGCAAGCTGAGCTTTTACTCCTCTTCCTGGCAATACCCTCACCTGCTTTGGTTTCCATAGAAACACTCTCCTGCAAGCAACAGTGTTTCCTGTCAGTCGCTCAGAGATGTTAGGGTATAAAGAGGTTACAGCTGTACATAGACGTGTGCGTCAAAAATAGATTGAACACTTTAATTTCAATTCTTACTTCTTACGTGCCTAATTTGCTTTACCTTTCCTATTTAAAATGAGATGTATGAAGAGTGTAATCGATATGAAATGTGAGAAATTCAAGCTTAAAAACAAACAAGTTTTTTTTCTTTTAAAAAAAAAACAAAAAAAAAAATCAGGTTTTGATATTTTTTGGGCAATGCGCATTGATTTTTTTTCATCTTTGACAACTATTTTATCCAGAAACAAGCTTTTCTCCATAACAAGCCGCATCTGGCTGGCACAAATCCAACTAGTTGATCATGAAGGTGGAGATGGTGAAAGCAGTCGGACCTCCCACTTCTCTATCTCCACCCTAAGGACAGGATCAAGCATAAAAGACTCAGAGGAACCCATTGCAGGCATGTGGATGCAGACATTTGTTGCACAATCCCGGAAGCTTTGCAGCGGCAGACATCTTCAATCCATTTTGATGCACGGACCTGAACAGCTTTACTTACAGCTTTGTCAGAAGTGTGAGTGCATGTGTGTGAGAGAGTGCAGAGAGGGGCCTGAGAAGATGGCAGTTAGCGTGGGAACCACAGGGTCACTGTAAGGGAGGGGGTTCGACTTTATAAACACTTTCACAACACACATGTTCAGACTGCAATGGAGAGCTGAGTGGAGACTGAGGAGACAGGCAGGAAGAGCAAACCAAGCACATCTGCATCATTTCACTTTGACACATACTGCACAGCTCACACTGCACTGACCTGTGGACTCTACATGACTGATACATATAGATTACAGGGTTGACTGAACTGCCCTGATATGGTGTTTGAGTGAAACTAAGCAGCAGAGGTGGCAAAAGTACTAATCTTCAGGACTCAAGTAAAAGTATAGACACTTGAATAAAAAATTACTCTGGTAAAAAAAAGTATTAGAGTTGCTCTCTTACTTGAGGAAAAGTACATGCCACTTAATGTACGTAAATAAAAAAGAAAAAGGTAAAACAAATGTTCCTTCAATAATTAGACAGGGTTTTTAGGAACTTGTAGTAGTAGTACATGGAAACAAGTTCAATCTGTTACCTTTGAACACCTGGAGAATGTTTTGAGAAAAAAAAGTGCAAATGCTCAATAAAACCCAGAACATTTTTAAGAACTTGTAGAAAACTGGTACATAGAAATAAATTAAATCTTGTACCCTTTATGAACACCTGGAGAATTTAGCACTCATTATAGATAACATTTGTAAATAAAATTTTGAGGGAAAAAAAATACTCAATTAAACCCAGAGCAGCTTTGAGTTTTTTTTTTAATTTTGAAAATGTCAACTATAAAACTAAGGGCCCTGCCTAACAGAAAAAAAGCTCAAACTACCATAACGTTGCATCTTTTTACGTCGTGGCGTCGTCTTTGAAGATCTTAAAAGTAACAAGTTCATTTAAAAAATGTAAGGAGTAGAAAGTACAGATATTTGTTTAAAAAAGTAAGGCGTAAAAATAAAAAGTTGCCAAAAAAAAAACTATAAGAACTCACCTTTATTTTTATTTTATTTTTTTAAATCAGAAAAATGTACCAGTACCACCTTTACTAGTACCTGCTCTCCAGAGATCCCACATCATTTTGCCTACTGGTAATAGTTATTAGGAGTAAGTTATAAATTAAAAGGCCTATGTTACACTAAATCAACTTTTCTGTGCTTTAAACATCATAAAAAGGCTTCATACACATGCCCTAAGTATTTTTTCATTGATTCCCTCAATCGTTAGTTAGAGGGTGATTTGCTCCTTTCTTACTGCAGGGTGAGCCCAAACACCTCACTCCAATTTGATGACGCGTTCCCACGATGATGACGAAGTTGACATGGCACTGAGCTGGAGAAGCCACGCCTCCAGGAAGATCTCTGCCGTGATTGACATGTAAACAGACACGCCCACGAAGGTGAGCATTTCAGCATCCTTCATGCAGTGCTATGTATGTATTTTCTACAGTCTATGTATGTACCAGCGAATGCCCCGCCCCCACGCTCTGTCTCATGTTTATAAAGCAACATGAGCTCGGCTACGGAGTGGGTGGGAGGAGGGCGGGCTGTCCTCTGGCCCTTCGTCACCGTGCCGGGAGGAGGAAGTCAGTGTCCAGTCTATAGACACGCCCACTCATGAATACGCATAAGTGGGCCGCAAATCAGCCTGTTTGTGTAGAGCTGCTCAGAAAGTGACTTTTCAGAGGCTAAAACTCTGGAAAACAGGTGAGTTTGGGAAAATAAACCTCAAATACTATGTTTTTGGGGTTTTTAGAACAAATGGAGATGGGTGAAAAATAGCATGACATGGGACCTTTAACACACTAAATAGAACAAAAGCAGGGATAAATGGTAACTCTTTGGTTGCGCGTGAGAGGACCATAACCTTCTAATCCATGTCAATATCCAACACTGCACTACCAAATACAGCACAAAAAAACACACTTAGATACAAACACATTCATTAGGGACTATGGTCAATTTCCAGAACCAATGTGCTTAATTTGTCCTGTGTTTCCCACTGTCTGAGAGAGGTGCACTGGTACTTCTGGCCGTCTGTCTGTCTGTCTACATCATTTGAAGTCATTGACCTGAATTGAGAAGCGAATGACCGGAGGGTGAAACAACATTAGGGGGTAGGAGGCTACTTGTACTGACAATCTGTGTGGAAAAAGGAAAACACTCTGCCTTGCCTGAGAATGATTCTAAGGATACCGCCATTGGCAAACTTCCAGTTTGCGGGTGGAAAACTATCGCTCATTCCCACGTGTTTAGGTAGAAGACCAGCAAAAGCTATGCAGTTGTTCAGTAATGGGCTTGCAAAGACTCTAGACACAAATGCTTTAGTAGGCAAACAAATGGCCTGTTAGTAGATAGGTATCAGCCATAGAACTCAGTTAGTCTGCCTGAATAAGTCATTTAGAAAGGAGAAGCAGAAGGACAAACAGTGGAAATCACATTATCTCACAATCACAGCAAACGAAAACAACAGGCATCGAGCAGACGATACCCTCCGAGATAAACACACACATAAACCATACAGCTTTAAGGGGGATCACAAATAAAACTCTACTTACTTTAAAGGCACGGTTATCGCCTGCTTATGCGGCTCATTTGGGCAAACCATTTGCTTAGAATAATGTGGATTCAACCTATACAACCACCCACATAGGAGCATTCATTCATTTTCAATATCTGTTTTAAAAGGTTAAGATTAGGGGTGGTGGTCGCACATGCAGGGTACACAATCCCACAATACATAGAGAAGAATAAAATGTAGCACCTTCCTGCTACGGGTCCAAAATGCTAAGAAAAACCAGTGCCTCATACAGACACCCTTTCTAACACTATGCTAATGTTCTTTATTGTTTCAGCTTTTTGTCCACATCAATACTTCGTGAAAACGTGAACAACTGAAAATAGCACCAAGTGTGGATGTGCTGGAGTGCTACAGTCAGCAGACAAGGATGCAGTAGCGCTCTCCCTAACCAACCAAATAACCTTAATATTGCCCAACCACAAAAAGCTGTTGAGAAACTGCTAAATTGCCCAAAAACCACCAGAAAAAAAGATCAGTTTTGAGTTTCTTATTTGAGCTTGAAAAAACACATTTTAAATGTATTTTAAAGTGATGGTAGATTGCATTTTTGCCTTCAAAACCCCAAAACTAGAAATAACATTCAATCATTGACTCATTCACAAACCTAGATGGACAAACAAGACATTTTCCAGGCCAAATACATTTGTCACAAACTGAGGGATATATAAAAAAGCCAATCCAATCCACAATACAACTTTTTGATCTAAAGTAACGTTTTCCAATTGAGCAAGATGAAATAAAATGCCCTCCAGAGAAAAAATGGCTTATGTAGGTATTTTCTTTTCCACTTGTTTATAGCTGACAACATGATGTGAGGCGTTCTGTTATGCTAATGTCACACCTCGCCCAGCAGGGCACTCTGCTCGGTGAGCATCAAAGAGCAACACAATTTTTGTAGCTCCTGCACAAATTAAAGTGCCTGCAGGTTTTTGAATTAGTGCTCATCTTGATGAGTAATAAATGTGTAGCTATCCTTAGATCAAATGCGAGCAATATTTGGGGTGAAAGAACAAACTCACGGTAACATGCATCGCAACTCAACAAGCTCCTAATCTAAATCAGCATGCGACGCCACATTACGGAAACCCCCACAAAAATCTAGTTTTTGTTGCTTACAAATGCAGAACATGCTGCAAGACGAAAGTATAGAAACCAGAAGGATGACGACAAGGACCTAAAAGCAACGCTACATCTTTTTAAAGATCCCCAACAGTCAATAAATAGTCGTAGCAGAGAACAGGCCAGCAGCCAGTCGCTTTGACATGTACCAGCTGACCTCTGATAGCCGAGAGGAGATGACTCGTCTCTTTTACATTCACAGGCAGCGCAGCCCACAGACATGTCGCCCCTTTCTCCTTCTCTCTGTCCTCCGCTGTGATGAAACTGACAGCTTTTTAATACAGATAAACAAATGGAAGATTATAATGTATTCCATTTTAACAACAAGTGAAGCACAGTCATAACAAAACAAAGTAGCATTTATGTCCAAAAACTACAGTTAGAATGGAGACACATAATCCCGGGCTCTGCACTGACTTTGTTCCCAAGCAGCACATGTGCTTCCAAAGCAAATATTTGGGAGCACAAAATTATATTTTTCATAGACACAAACAAATAGGCAGCACACTGCACATTTTTGGTTTACATTTCTCATTTTTTCCCTCTGTAAACTGAAAACTTTTGTGTGTTGGTTCTTGGCTGTCAGTAAGTGTCACCAAACTTCCTCCGTGCTGATCCTCGTTCACTAATTAATCAGGAAAATCAATAAATCTGTATTTAAAAGACCAAAAAGTGGAAAGGACGAATCGTTTCTACGCTATTAATAATATAAACTACCTCACTAAACAGGAAGTGAGAACAGTCCTGTTCCTCTTCCTTTACTTCTGACTTTTCTACCGATTCGTCCTCCTCACCTTCTCCTGACTTCCTCCTGCTTTTCATGCTGGTTTCACTCTCTTTGTTATTTTTTGTTGCCCTGTCACCTTTTGCGTCAGATTTATTGCATTATTATTACATAGTCTGATTGGTGCATTGCGGCCAGAGGATTGTAGGCTTTGTAATTAAACAAGTAATTACGTAATATATTATTAATTCATGTAGTCTATATATGCCTGTGTGTGTGTGTATATATATATATATATATATATATATATATATATATATATCAAAAGTGTGTATATTAAACTCAATAAGCACTTATGGTACACTGAATGTGAGCATTTTTTTTACATTTTCATCAACAACTTAGTCTGACTTGCATTGAGGGGGAATCAACCAGGGCTGAATATAACAGACAGTAAGCACCATGCTGGTTAGCAATGCTGCGGGGGATGGGAGTCTGATTTGACAGGCAATCGACCGCCAATATTGCATTAGGCCCCAGTGCATAGATTGGATGGTTGATACTTATCTTTACTCGCACAATGTGCAACTAAATAATTTTCCCAATTTGCATGTCTTTTTTTTCCTTTTAGGAGCAAATGCGAGTATTTTCTTTATTTAAATTGTCATGTTTTTTTTTATGACTAATACAGTATATTTTCTTCTTATAACCTTCTTCTTCTACAACATTTAGGCTTAATTCTGATCGTTATACCAGGCACGGGCTAGGCTCGGGTGTTGCGCGGTAAGTTTGTTTTGATTCGTGAGAGAAAGACGCATTGAGCGCGCATGGACTTGGTGGGCCCCAAAAAAGAAAAAAAAAAACAGAAGTTGATTTGTCATTTATTTGCAAGTCAAATATTACGAAGGTTGGTGGTAGGGCTGGGCGATATGGCCTTTTATAAATACCGCGATATTTTTAGGCCATGTCACGATACACGATATATATCTCGATATTTTGCATTACCCTTGAATTAACACTTTGATGCACAAAATCACACCAGTATGATAATTCTATATGTCTACATTAAAACATTCTTGATCATACTGCATTAATATATGCCAATTTTAAACTTTCATGCAAAAAAGGGGATATCACAACTAAGTCAAAGTTGACATAACTGTATTTATTAAACAGTGAGTGGCTCAAACATAAAATTGTCAACAGAAAGTGCACGTTCTGTGCAAAATTGTCACAGAGACATTTCAAAACAAGACATTAGTGCAGGATGCAACTCACATGGCATTTCAAAACACAAAATTAAAGTGCACTTTTTGTACATAATGCCACTACAATATTTTAAAACAAATAGTGCCCTTTTGTGCATGTTGTCATTAAGATGACATTTCAAAAAAAAAAAAAAAAAAAAAAAAAGTCCGCGAGTTTAACGGTATGGTCATTTTCAACACCGCGCAGACTACAAGCTGCGATATATCGAGTATATTCGATATATCGCCCAGCCCTAGTTGGTGGTACAGAATTATTGACATTCCAATATATATAAATGGGGCCCATTACCCTGTATGTGTCACGGGGGCACCCGGGTGCCCCATTTTTCAAATGACTACTCCTTCATTAGTTCTCGTTAGATCGGAATGCAGTTTGGTATGAACATTCTTTGAGCCCTTTTTTTTTTTTTTGTAAATGGGGCCCAGGGACCCACCCCCCATTTCCGGTAATTTCCAAATTTATGGGAACATAGTCATGTGATATATCGTTTCAAAGGTAATTCAACAAAAATTACGATTATACCTCGCACAAATCGATTAGGGGCCCATCCGACTTTTTTCTGCAATTTCCATTAAAGTCGTTTTCTCATTTATCTGTGAGTTAAATATTGTGACAGTTGTACTGAATTATTGACACATACCAATATATGAATGGGCTCCGTTACTCTGTAAGTGCCGCGGGGGCGCCAGAAAAATGCCGGGGGCCCATTTGGGGGCCCATTTTTCAAATGACTACTCCTCCGTTAATGCTCGTTGAATCGGGTTGTAATTTGACATGGATATTCTGTGAGTGGATGTCAAGAGCCTCTCGGAGACCTTTTTTTACTCGGTGGAACCGAGTCATTTGACTGAATTCTCGGGAACGTGGTACGTGCTATTCGGCGATGAGACGTTCTGTGGGCCCGGCCGTAGTTCATCCGAACTCGTTTAACAAGTCCTAACTAGGTAAATACTCTGATTCTGATTTAAAATCAATTAATCCCTACATAGCAGTGGTTTAAAACATGTTTGTAATTAAGGCATGGGAAAAATGTCTCTTTTTCAGATCAGATTCAAATAAGCCAACAAGTTCCAGTCTAAAAATACTTCTCTTTACGCACAAAATGCATGGGTAGAGAAAAGACAGCATTAACCAATTATAAAAACCAATAACCTCAAGTGCATGGGTTAAAAGCTACTCATACAGGCTTAAGCTGCTCATCATGGGGAAATATAAATGGGGGGTATGTTCCCAGGAAGGGCAGAGAGAGAAAATGAGCACGTAAACCCTCCCATCTCTCCGGAAATCTCCACAGCCTGCCCTTCCTGACCACTCTGTGTGTAAACAAGGCTTTACCCTCCCACACTGTATTACAGATGGGCCAATGCAAACAAACACATCCCATATCTCTCTCAACACTCAGTTTTAATAACCTACAGGGTTGTAGGACAGTCATCCAAAAAGTAGAGCTTCACTTCAGTTTTCTTCAGTGCTTCAGGGGAGCAATAACTTTCATTATTCTTTAGGATAAAAAAGCCCTAACCCTATTTTCGGGAGTTAGCGTTGTCACACCAGCTATAAATGAATAACTCATTTTTTAAAGGCTCGTTGGAGTTTGCTATTGAAAAAATAAAAGTATGTGTTACTTTTACTTTGTGGGATATTTATGCAGCAAGTTATCTAATCACATTAACACTAACAATAGCTAGAAATCATGTGGTAGATTTTTCTCAAGGTATTGTGATCTTTTTGATATATAATCATAAAAGGTAATATACAGTATACCTAAAAAGAAAATCTGAGTTTTATTACGTAAATTATTTATATTTTGGGGGTTTTGGTAACCTTTTAATGTTTTGTTTTGTTTCAATTTAAATGCAGCTAAATAAGATGAAAATAAGATTACTTGTATAGCATCAAAACCTGCCATACTGACATATACTGAGGTACTTTAACATTTCAGGTTCAATCTGATCAATCTTTGAATGGAATATGTTTGAAAATGTTAACATTTCCTTTGATTTGGGTCACATTTTCTTACTTAGTGGTGATGGTGGTTCCTAAAGCCTGACCAGTTGAGAACTAGTGATCTAATGCAATGCTTGAGGCAGTGTTTTTCAACCTTGGGGTTCAGGACCCCATATGGGGTTGCCTGAAAAAAAAAAAAGGCAGTCTCCTGAAATGTCTAGTAATTAGGGATGTAACGATTCACTCAACCCCCGATACGATTCGATTCACGATACTGGGTTCACGATACGATTCTCTCACAATTTTTTTCATTTACAAAATGGGACTGTAGACAAATTTTTTTTTGGGGAAAAAAACAAGAAAATACTGTATTATTTTCCTTTTATTTTTCATTGTCAAAAGAATTCCTTGATAAACTATTCAAAACAATGCAATTTAACTAAAAATAAATCTTGAATTAAATAAATAAAGGAATAATACAAATGAAAATGAAGCCTATTAATTTAAATTCTGGTTCTATAATAAACAATGCAAAACTGCATAATAGTTCTTTTTCTTTTAAAAGTGCAACTGAAAATGTATTTTGTGCCTTAACAATTGGACTTTAAAAAACAAACAAACCGTGATTACACTGATTTACGTCATATTTGTTTGGACCAGCAGAGGGCGCTGGTAACACAGTGGTCGGTTGGCATGCAGATATCTTGCAGTGAAGAAGAGAAGCTATGCTAGCAGACAGAGCTAATAGAAAAACGTGACTTTTACAGATATTCAAGTAATATTACAGATATTCTTTCGGTGCTAAAGGGGTAATGAATCATTTATTAACATATTTAAGAGTAGAAGGCGGCCAGAAAGAAAGTATTAGCAGACTCCGCCCGCCGCCAAACACTTCCGGACCCTCTGCTGGTTAAAAAAAGTACTGCGATTCAATTGTCAGAAAATCGATATCAACCGTGATACCTATGAATCGATTTTTAACTGCCTTACGATTAATCGTTACATCCCTACTAGTAATTGAAAAAAACAAAAAACAAAAAAAAAACAGGCTAAAACGGATTAAAATTCTATTTGATTTTTTTTTTAACCCCTACTATTTTTCAAATACACATCACACACAATACATATATCAAATAACTGTATCCTATAGCCTATAGTTAAACTTTTTCAAATATATATCTAGTTCAAATAAAATGCAGTATAGAAAAATCTAGTGGTGTTGAAAAAATTGATTCGGCGAAATATTGCAATATTACGTTGCCCGATTCTTGGATTGATTCAAAATGCCTCCTCATCATTTTTTTTATTATTATTATTTTTTTTCCCCTTCATTTAACCAGGAAAGTATTTTCCACTGCAGGAGACATTGTAACTGCACAAAGAAGTGCACTAAAACCTGGGCATGTTGACCAGCTTGTGTTTTTTTTAATAAAACCTACAAAGAAAGTACTAACTTTCTGCATTTATTTGTTGTGCTAGGCATATACCTCAGTTAAGTTGCACTAAAGTCAAAGTTGGTTTAAAAGCCACAGGCAGATTGTATGTTAATTCTTTATTTTTTTAGTTGTTGGCACAGGACATGTTAAAGCCAATGTTTTGAGTGTAAAATATGCTAATAAAATACATTTCATACATAATGTTCTCATGAAGGTGTACACATTTACAGATGAGTTGTTTCTTCAGTCATATGTTACAAAAAAAAAAAAAAAATCGCAATAATTGACTTTAATATTGGGATATATCGTATTGTGACCTATGTATCATGATACAAATCGTATCGCCAGACAGCAGACAATAGACACCCCTAGAAATATATAAGGTGGTGCGTGTATCACTTTTTGCACCAATCCTGGCTACTATGTATTTTGTAACATACTTTAATAAACATGATCAAAAACTAATTTTAGAAAAAAAAATGTCTGTTTGTGATTTCAAAATGGGCCGAAAAAGGTTGGAAACCTCTGGCTTAAGGGAATAATACTTCAATCAAAGTTTAAAACTAGTGAATTTATCTATTCCACTACGTTTGTCAGTCTTTTGTTCAGTAGTCTCTAAACAAGTTCGAAATGGAAGAATACAATCTTCTGTCATTGTTTATGGCTACATTGATAAAATGTGATTTCTCATGTTCCCTTCAGAAGACAAAGAAACAGGACGGAGTTGAAGACGAAACACATCCCTCGGCTTGCAAACCAAAATATGCAGCACGCTGGAGAGAACCAGAAAACAATGAAGCCAAACAAACAAATAGAAGAAGAAAAGAAGAAAAAAAAAATCCAGAAACAAACACGACAGTCAGACCAGGGACGAATGAGACCATGAAGTTAAAAATAAACCAACCGTGACCTCAAGAAATATCAAGGTTCTTCTCTGCACTGGGACTTGAACATTATGAGCAACCCACCAGCTGCATCCAAAGTTAAAACTAAAAAATAAACTTCAGAATGATTTGTGTTTCAGTCAGTTTATCAAAGTTAATCCTCTGATTCTCAATCACCATCCTCCGAGGCATTCCAGGAAAACAGAAACAGTTTATGTTGGCATTTCCTGGAATGTGAAGGGGCTGGACGAACACACATTATGCCTCAAAAGAACACACAAACTGCAGACATGTTCAAACATGGGTGTCGGACTACACACTCAGTGGCCACAAATAACACAGCAGTTTAACTCCAGTGCTCCCACGGTTGTATTTTTAAAATGCTAGTTATCTCCAAATTAAAGTGAGAAAGTAGACATTTGCTGGATTTTTGTAAACAATGTTACGAGCAGGATGCTTTTCCTGGGATGCGAGCCAGCCAACAGCGTCTCAACACTTCACTGTGCCCACTAACACAAGGCTTGGCACAAGGACCATGAACACATGACCGCACGTAGGGTGGGAAAGGACAACTTTTACCTTCAAGCTACAAACAGGCCTCCTGCAGCCAATCAGATACTGTGTAATTATAGACGACGGAGAGAGCAGAACCTGTGCAGGCTGGTTGAATACATGTCACCTCCCTGTGAGGCCCTTCCACAGGTAAAAGTACACACTGAGGAACAGAAATCCCATTGCGGCTGCTTTCTTTGCAGTGTCAACCTGATTCCCAAAGCTTTTGTGTGTCATTTGGATTATGCAGGTCAAGTGTCACATTTGGGGGGAAAAAAACTAAAAACAAAAGAATTCTACCAGGTTTTCCTCACAAGCAGGGATTTGTGATAACATTATCTTTCCTCCAGATTTCTGAAAGTGCTGGAGGTGACTGAGGGATCACCTTTAAAACACAAGGAAATGACCTCCATGCCTTACAAACTAAACAGAGCTGCCAAGTCAACAGGCTGTGGGTGATGAAATGGACAAACAACTTGTGCTCCACAAAGGGTCTTTACAGCAAATACAAATAAATAAATAAATAGGTATTTTATTTGGCTTAAGTCCGACAAATTCATCTTTTGCTGTGTGATGTTTGGAATTACAACCAACACGACCATAAGTTTTGTAAAACACATTTCTGTCATTTCAACTTAATGTCATTCCTTATGTCAATGGCGTATAAAGATTTTCACAAATGGATACTTCATAAAATTTGCATCATCGAACAAAGTTTGCATGAATGAAAATACTTAGAAATGTAATACAGGACTACAAAACACGTAATGAACAATAACTTAAGAAAAATAACAGTAATTTAAAGACGTTTTTGAAACAGCAGTCGTGGCCGGACACTTTATTAAATTACAGAAAAATAATGTTAATCGAAAAATCAAAGTGAGTGCATATGTAGTATCTTTTTATATATATATATATATATATATATATATATATATATATATATATATATATTTTTTACCTGAACAAAATGCAATTAGATGGAACACTCAGGCGTCACATCATTGACCTTTCTTTGCCTTCACTCAGATGTATTCCCACTTTTTAAATCACAATAAACCTGGCATACACCCCCCACCCCACACACACCCCCAACCCCTGGGGACACATAAAGCTTTAAAGCGGGTCAGTTTTGGCACCTGAGCCTCATGTTTAGTACCTCAGCATTAGTAGTCTACGTGTAATATGTGGAAGCTTAGCATGAACACTTAAATAAAGTAAGTAAAGTACTTTACTATACATGAAGTTACATTTAATTAGCACACATTCATAGATATCTTATTGCATGAGGCATGTGGGGATTATTTCTACCGTTTTGTTATACTTGCATTTCCAAATAAAGATTTACCAACAAGGTTTTTTTTTTTTTTTTTTTTGTTATAAAGTATAATTTTGCAGATTAATTGTCTGTATGTCTTTAAAAAAAGGAAGGTGGAGAGCTTAAAGTGAGTTTATCATTATTGACTGATTCAGGGTGGGTCACTGCCTGCTAGTGGAACAATAATAAGCCTCACACACAGACTATAATGTGACTAAATATGGATACGTACTTTTCAGCTGTTTTAACAACATTTCTAAACCGACGTATTTTAAAATTTTTAAGTTTAAAGCTCAAGAAGAGTCACAAAGACACACGCTTACCGAGCATCCCATTCATAAAAGCGTGCAGGCCCCCAGCAGGTCGACGACGGGGCTGCATTCATCCACAGAGACGCAGCAGGAACCAGGAAGAGCAGCTTCACGAACACCGGGAACAAACGCTGATAAATTAACAAATACGGGGTTTTAAAGGAAGGAATGAAGCTGTCACCGTATCTTCTGAGGCTGTGCTTCTGCCGTGGAGAGCAATAAGCGGCACAATGCCTCCTGCAGTAGTGCGTGTGACCACGCCCTCTTTACATGGCTCCTTAAAGGGACAGGCTGTCCGCGTGGGGCCGAATACACACAATGTGTAATGTCTGTCTGACAGGGTAATGACACCCTATTTATTCAGCAAATGAACTATGTTACAGACTGTTTGCAATGAATATTCGCTTTAAATATATTAGCACCATATTAGCACCAAAGTAAATGACAATATCTCTTTAAAATGTATCAAATACACTTAATATTGTGGAGCCATTTTTTCCATGTTTCATTCAACCATTGATTCAGGCTGAATATTATGTTTAACACTATGAAAATATACGTTGGTTTTTTTTGTTTTTATTTTTTTACAGAGGAAAGTCAGGGGTAGATGACAACAAATTGGGCTGTCTGCTTTCAAGTAGATATTTATTTACAATTCACAAACAAATTCCACCCTTATTTCCCAGAATCTAGACAAAACAAGCACTGACATTGACAAGGTATAAACATGCCGAAAACACGAAATTTTGTCCACTAAATGAAAATTAAAATCAAATTAAGGTACATTAAAAAAGCAATGAGGGAGGTACATTTGTTTACACTTAGGGCTATAGTTATAGGGTTATAGATTTGGTATTTCATAAATAGAAAAAATGCTCTTACTTTTCTCATGAAGGAATGAACTTTTGTCAGTTGATATTTTGTCATGGATTCAAAAAGAGAACCACTAGGGATTTCAGAATCAAAATCAGATTACTTTATCCCAGGGGGGAATTAATTTCTTTTTACAGATGCTCCAGAATATTGAATCAAAAGAACACACACTAAAACACAATAAAGTCAATTTAAGATGAAAAAGGGAATTTTAATGATTTTTCTTTTTTAAAGGAAAAAAAAAAAGGATATCATGACCACAAATACTGCTGTCTTTTTAGCGGAAATGTATTTTTGATAGGCCTCCATAGCTTAGCAAAAGTAGACGATTCATTTAAATTATAGTCCTACTTAAGGCTTATCGCTAAGAAAGAGTTAAAACATATTAGCAATCAAGCAAAAAAAAACTTTACCTCAAAAATTATGCTGCAAAAATAGCATCTTGAGTTTGTACATTTGCATACTTTTATCAAAGTTTTTTGAATGAAACATTTCTCATTAAACCTCCAACATTTTCACATGCAAAGTCAACATTAATTCCAACTTATTATGAGCTTTTACTTGCAGTCACAAAATTGTCCTTAAAGGGGACATATCATGCTTTTAAATCCTTCCTTTTTACTTATAAATCATACAGTTGTGGTCTATATAAAGCAGAACTGTTTCTGAATTCCTCATTATTATAGCTCCACAGGCCCCTTTTATACCCCTTTTCTGGTGTGCTTCTGAGAGCAACTCGTTTTGGTGCTGTCTCTTTAAATGCAAATGAGACACTTCATACCGCGCCCCCTCTCCAGGTTGCAGAGGTGACACTCTGTTCAACTCCACCCTCTTCGGCCTTTTTTGTAGTTTGATAGAAGAGATACGATTGTCTAGCGGCGCAGAAACTGTTTATTCACACGTTATTTACAAAATGTCAACAACAGAAGACTTGTCCATCCAGCTTTACATGTTCGAACCAGAGTCGGACCCAGCAGAGCGAGCTGAAAATGAAGATGATGAACCTGCAGAACCCTAACAAGTGAGCTAACACAAGCACCGAGCTAACGCTAGCGCCAAGCTAACATCACAAAATGCATTTTAATACAGTCTTTTTGGAGACAAAAACGGCAAAATGAAATGACTAGTGAAAACTTTATACTTAAATTAAATCACGTAGCCCATATCATCAAGGATATAAAACGAGCACACAGCGCTAACATATGAAGACGGTGCAACTGCTAATGCTAACAAAACAATGACAGGGACGTCTTATCATTACACTTTTTAGCGTTATTTACAGCTTATCGAAGTGCTCTGTTCGTCGTCTTCAAAGATAGAAGGAATTGAACCCTCAATCAGACAAAGTCTTTCAGCAAATCCTTCTTTATACTGGTGAAGCAGTCATCCTTGAAGTGCTTCGCGCACACAAAAATGACCTTATCCACAGATGTGGGTACGTTTCTGTAAAAAATAAAACTCAACCAGGCACTTTGAAAAGGTTCTGATACTGGGAGACGGTGTAATGAAGCGTGTGGGTTACTACATCCAACAACCGAACATTTTGACCTATCCTCTCGTAACTTCGGCATCCTTGAGCTTGGACTACAAAATAAAAGCGAGAAATAAAAATGGCGGATTGCTCGAAGTGTTGGGCCTGGAGTCAATGTCCTAATTTGGCAGTTCTGCTGCAAATACTGTGACGTTATTGTTCAAAAAACATAATAGAGAATCGAAAAATCGAAACAGAATATAAAGATATCAACAGAGCACCTCAAGAGACTACTTTGAACTTTTCTGTACTTCTAAACACTCTAAATATACAACAAAATGCATTTAAGGGCTAAAAAAGTGGATTTAGCATGATATGTCCCCTTTAAAGGTCCAAACTCCTGGAAAAGTGAATTTAATGGCATTACATTAAAAACTAAGTTTCATAAAAATATGAAATAAATCAGTTGAAAATCCAGTACTTCCTTTATGTTTATGCCTAACATTTTATAAAAAGTTGATTTTAAAAAAGTTGTGAGTTGTGCTTTGATACAAGCCTCTTTTTACTCACTCTGTGTGTATTCCAAGTTTATTCGCTGGTCGACTATTCATAAGCACCTTTTGCAATGAAAATAAAGAGGAAGCAGTCGACACTCATGTGCATTCTAACACCAAAGCTTAAAGAAAGAAATGTGAGAAGAGTTGATGATTATCACCCAGGAAAAGTCAAGGACCACAGAGACGACTGATGGTTCTCTTTCACAGCAGCACTAATGCAAGTCCAACTCTCCTGGCTGATCTCCAAAACTACTGTTCTTTCCACAGAGTAATGAGGAGCATGGAGTACATCCATCACACATATTTGAGTTATTTCCTGCCTGTGGCTTTATTCCCAGAGTGGTCTCAGTCTAAGCAGCTGAGGGGGAAGAATTTGACTGCAGTGCTCTTTTGTTCAGGCAAAGGCAACATGGATTAAGTCAAATACTATCATCTTAAAACACCACAGCAACTGAAAAGAAATGATTTATTTGCTTGTTTATTGATTGACCCTAAAATAGTTTCCTACTTCTTCTACACACTCAGTAAAATTTTTTCCAAGGGTAGAAAACTGGAGGGTGCGTTAGAAAGTCATGTGCGGTGCTTTTGGTGGCCCGCCATATGGATGGCCAGAACAGAAATTCCTCTTTAAGCTGACCTTGTAAACACTTAATTCCTTATATTAATTTAATTCCAAATTAAACTTAAATCCAAAATAGGTGGCTGGTTTATTCAGAAACCTCAATTCGGAATTACTAATATCATGTAAACACAAAGCAGAACACTTAAATTTGGAATTATTTAATTCGGAATAACTAATTCCTAATTAAAAAACATCATGTAACCGTGGCCACATATCCAACCCTTGGGGGTCTGGATGGTGGGGCTTAGAGAGGTGGGCTGTCACTCGTGCTGCCATGTAGTGGTACGGGGTGGCACTCCCCCTTCAGGTCACCCTACCAATCCCTCCTATTTTAAACATACCTCCACACCACCCACCGGAGGGGATGCCCTCTGCCCTCTCCCCAGGGTCCTCGGCTCCCGGAGCTTGCTCGATTGTGTGTTTGTTGGGTGGGGGGTGTCTTGAGCCTACTTGGCTCTCATTGGTTACTGCCGTCCCGGCTGGTCTTGGGGTTTGGGGTGGCACCGAGGATCACAATAGCGGCTCTTGCAAGTACATCCGTCGCGGCATGCCTTAGGCTTTTGGATAAGCTCGAATTGGGACCTAACCTAAGACACATTGATCCCAACTAGCATAACATTATACCTTCAGCACAACCAAAATAGCTTATTAATGTCAATCACTCCTTCAAATGTCCCACCCTAACTCCCTCTTCCCTATTCCTTTCCC
Organism: Gouania willdenowi; assembly: GCF_900634775.1. NCBI lineage: Eukaryota > Metazoa > Chordata > Actinopteri > Blenniiformes > Gobiesocidae > Gouania > Gouania willdenowi. Next base: position 16,894,422 of record NC_041051.1, on the reverse strand, counting down.
CCTCACCAAGCTGTAAAACTGTCCTATTTTTTAAAATATCTTCCCTCTTCCCCTAATAAAGTTTTTTTTCACCCTTCCTTAGGGAGGGCTATTCACAATTAAGCAATAAATTAATATCCTAAGATAGTAATGACCTTCGAGATCATGTGCAGACAAGGTGAATAAATATATAAATAGATTTATTGGTTCATTGCAACATGTATTGCTGTCGCAAAAAGATTGCACTTCATAGTATTGATCTTCGACAGCATATGCAGAAGGTCAAAAAAAAATAATAGTAGCAGTAATCTGATTGGACTGATTCACACACAATACAGCTACCTTCTGTAAGATGGAATAAATAAAGACAAAGAAAAATCTTCCTTTTCATGGGTATTTTTCTTTGTGACAGATGCTTATAGAAGTACATCAGTCACCTTTTGTAATAGCTCCTCCAGGTGGAGTGTCAGAAGAGGATGATTCATTCTGGATGTTGTTTCTAAACCTTTCCGTCATATTCTCTAATCTTTCTGAGTCAGGTTTACATCGTCAGCTCTGCAGTAGTGTGGTGGGCAATTTTTTTCCCTGCTATTTTAAGTATAACATGTCTTTAACCCACAGGATAGATATAAAATAAACCAAAATAAGATAAAATAATTTTGCGTCAGGATTTCACTTGAGTTTAGTTTCAGATGTAATTCCCGGCTGCCCTGAATGTTTGATAAAAAAATGATTAAAGGGGAGGTTTGATGAAAGAATCACTTTATAATGGTTTCGCAACAGTGATATACTGTAAATCCTTTTTGCCTCATTCAGAGGGCCAAAGTTGAAAAAGTTATGTTTTCTCCCTCTCTTGTTATTCCACATTTTGTAAAAAGTCAGCTCCAAACAAGCAAGTTGGATTTCCCCCTGTACCTGACATCACCTACAGGAAACTCCTCCTCCTGACAATCCTCTCTCCTCCTACCCTACCCTATGCTCCTCCCTCTCAAACTATCTTACAGCTAAAACAAACACTGCGGTTTAAGAGAGAATATATAGTATACTTTATTGTCATATATGTAAATGCAAACTGCAATACTGGACGCCCAAATAAGATAGACGCGCTAGCCGTGCTAACCCGGCATGAGAAGCCTGCTGATGTTCATGAAGTCGTGGCTCACAGCGCTAACACTGGATTCAGTTGTGGAATTGGACGGCTTCCAACTTTAAGCGGTGACAGGACGACGGAGAGCGGTAAGCGGAAATGAGGGGTTCTGGCTGTGTTTGTGAATGATGGATGGTGTAATCCGGGGCACATCACTATCAAGGTGCAGTTTTGTAGTAAGGACATTGATGTGTGTTTGCCATGTGTTTAATTGTAATGTGCAGTTTTTTGGCTGTGTGTCTGTGTGTGTGTGTGTTGGACTGAGCTGCAGTCATTTGGAAGGGCATCTGTGAGCAGATAGTTTGACCCTGAGAGGTTAAAAAAAATGCATATAAGTCTGTTGTTGAGCCTGAGACATCCTGGGTTAGAAATCTGTGGAATTTTTCACTGACAAGTTTCTAAAACTTGATAATAAAGCTGCAACCCACAACATTATTTTACTAGATAAAAACATAGTGTATGCCTCATAGGTCAATGAATCAAACATAAATTATTTAAAAAAATAATGGAAGAAAAAACTTGAAATTGCTGCTCAAAAGTTTGTTTTGATCTCCACTATAAAACTCTCATTTTGAAAAAAGTTTCATGAACTGCATTGTGGAATGTGAAGTCCCGTAGACGGATGCAAGTGTTTTGCCTTTTTTTTTTACCATAATTTCTTTATCTAATAAAAAAAAAATATTGTGGGTAACAGCTTTAAGATAAAAACTATCTGACATACATTCTCTTGACCTTCTTCATAATCTTTCTGTTTGGCTCGTTTCTGTGCTGATAGTCAGAGTTTACTGGCCTGACATAAAGAGATCACATCAGGACGTCGTCTTAAATCCCTTTGATGTTCGGCATGCCTGCACAGGATGTGGGTCTTCCTGCTTTTCATGCTCCATGTATTGGGTTCTGCCCTAGAAAACGTCCATCTTATAATTCACAAAGAAAAAGCATTTAGAAAATAGATGTATTTATTTCATAGAGCTACCATAAACCAAACCATGCTGCTTTTATCATGGTGTATACAATGATGTTCACATTTACAACTGGATAGAGGAGTTTCTTGACTTTGAATAGCATTTCTTTTTTCAACATGCGTGCAGCACCACTTCAGCTGTGTCTCTGATCTTTTTTTTTTTAATTTTTTTTTTTATTACAGTTACAAAAGCTATTCCAGTGAAAAATCACATCACAATCTTCTTTTATTGCTCCATGTTGGCATGAAATCAAAGCTATGGTACAGTGTGACAGACTTATCGTCTTATCATGAGGCAGTGCTTCACGCATCATCCTTTGTGTTTAAGGATGACCACAAAAGATGCTTTAAAAAAAAAAAATATATATATATATATATATATATTTTTTTTTTACTGGATGAGTGTAAATATAAGTGCAGTGTTATTTAAAGGAAAGCTAAAACCAGTTTAGAAAAATCATTGATCCACTATTGCACAGACAAACCTTTAGTAGAAATATTCTTAAAAATGATTAAATTACTGTTTATGTTAAAATTGGGTTTCTATATTACCTAAATAAATTTGAATAATAAATGTATTTAGTCATTATTATTTTTCTTTGATATAATTCCATAACCTTTTGTCATTTTGCTCCATTTTTTGTGACTGTTTTTTTTTTTTTTTTTTGCAGTGTAGTATTATCACATAATCAACATCCTCCAGACGACTACAAAGGTGCCACAATGCTTTAATGTGATTGATGCATTTTCACTAGTGATGTTCTGAAAATGTTGAGCTTGAAGCTGCTTGATATAAATACCTGGTAAACAATAGAGACAAGTACGCACAGTTAACACACAATGCAGCTTGAACAACAATTCGGCAAAAAGAGACACTCGAAGGTAGCCGACGATCACACTGACCCCAAGTCCCTCTTTAAGATAGAGTCCATGTCCTTCATCCATCGCCCTTCATTCGTTTCGAGTTGGTGCTTTACATTGTTCATGCTCAGCAAGCCAAGTGAATCATACTCTGTATGGTTGTCCGTTGGTTGATTTCCCATAAAGCTCTGAGACAAATAATGATCATACAGTGCTTTTAAGACGAAAAGAAAAATCTATTTTGTAACTTCAAGTTTGAAACTCTCTCATTTACAGTCATTTACATGATTGATCTGTGAAATAAAATAAATCGAAGCGACATTTAAAAGCCTTCAAATGATTGTCTTTTCACAAAACGTGAACCTCACAGTTAAACCGAGCGCACGCACTATACGCAATCGTAAACTCGCTCATCACAGAGAAAATAGCACAATTTAAGATGCTGCAATGTTTAGTCATAAAGACAGAGCAAGAATATGTTTAAGAAAGAAACGCAAAATGCATTTTAACCAACAGCAAAAAAAAAAAAAAGTCAAATACATGTCCTCAGGCTCGTGTTGTTATTGGAGAGACAGCTGTGTGTCAAACAAAAGAGGAGAAGCCTGCGGTAGGTGTCTGAGCGGCACAGCCCAGGCTGCTGGGGGGCCTGTAAAGTGTGCTGTGCTGGCTGGGGTTTTCTGAGGACAGCAGCGAGGGTGTGGGAGTCCGGCTTCCCTTCGGCCTAAACAGGGTCCCCTGGCCCTGGGGCTGTGGGGACGTGGCACTCTGGGGTAGGAGGGGGGGCAGAGGGGGCAGAGGTGGCACAGGTGGCGGCTGCTGACGGGGCTCTTGTTCCACCAGAGGCTCGGGTTGGGAGTAACCGTACGCTGGTGGACGGGAGACGCCCTTCGGCTGCCTCCTCCAGGAGTTGTAGTAGGTGGGGTCACTGATGTAATGGTTGACAAAGGAGTGCGTCTTCTGCCGGCTCTGGTCCATTTCATACTCGCTGTCGCTGCCCTAAGAGTAGAGAACAAAGATCAGTCAGGAAACAGAACCACCAGACTAGTCTGAGGTTTTCATAACAATACCATACATCTATTATTGGAGACTTTAACTCATCATGACACAGTGGGAAACTAAACAACTGGGAATCTAATCATCCATGTGTACTTCTATTGATCACTCCTATGACATATGGGCTCACCTATAGCAATGTGGTACACTAAAATCATACAGACTGATTTCCTGAAACTGGAAAGACAATTACACAGTTAGGTACCAGTTGTAATACCAAGGCCTCCATCTTGGTAGGCCATATTGTTTGTGTGTGTAACCCCTGGTGGTCCCACTGCATCGCACATGCTGAGAAACACAAACAAATCATTACCTGCCAAATCACCATTCCCAAGCAAAACAAAGAGCTGGAATGAACGTGGAGACATTTTAAGTGAGTATATATGTTGACAGAACTATGTCATTTTGTTTTTTTTCAATTGTAATTTAACATATATTAAAGCTGCTGGAGATTCTCCTTTTTTTATTTCATCTTTTTTTAATCAAATAAAGACATAGTGTAGCCCTCATTGATCAATAAATCTAAGATCATGTGCTGGAAGAAAAAAAAAAAGATTTAAAACTTTAAAATTGCAGCTCAAAAGTTGGTTTTAATCAACTATAAACACTCTGTTTTTTAACATTCTTGGAAAAGTTTGTGCACTGCATTGTGGGATGTAAAGTCCTAATAGATGGATGCATAGAAGCGTTTTTACTTCATTCTTATGGTGATTTCTTGTATTTTTCCCCAAAACTCTGCCAAAGTGACTTTACAACGCATTTCTGGTGTTTTCACAGAATGAAAGTTGTAGCCAAAAAATAGTGGACGTTTATTTTGGGGTTTACAAGGAAAGAACAAAACAAGAAATCACAGATTGAATTAAAACACTTCTATCCATCCATCTATTGGACTCCACATCCCACAATGCAAAGCACAAAACTTTTAAGCGGTAATTTCATCCTTTCACATCTTTTTTCGAGTAAATAATCTTTGATTTAAAGATCTATGAGGCCGACACTGTCTTTATCTGATTAAAAAAAAACAAAAAAAACACTTTTGTCTCCAGCAGCTATAATGTATTTTTAATATATTAATATACACACACAGAAGCAAGTAAATGGTGCAAAGTAAAAGTCAATCTGAGCAGCGCAAAACTGTGAAATGGCAGCCAACAGACAAATCATCCTCTGTGATGTTGAGTCAGAGGAGGAGGTAGATATTTGGAATCCACTGGTGCATCTATCATCTCTTATTACTTGCGAATTGTCTCACAAAACGCTATTAATTTGTCATAGGTAGTAATTGCTGAAGAAAGCAGCGATTATGATACAAAAGGAGAGAAGTTATTAAAAGGATGGATGTGACAGAGGTAAATGATCTCTCGTTGGAAAAGGGTCAAAAGTGTTCTGCAGATGACTTTGAGATATTAAAAACCGCTGAATTTTGCTCTCAGTTAATAATGGTAATTGCGCGCCGCACACAAGGTGCTGAACGTTTACCTGAGAGTCGGATATCTCGGAAGGTTTCTCCGTCAGACTGCTGCTCTCTGCAGGGATCAAGTCATTATATTTTGTGCTGACATCCTCATCTGAGTAGTGCAGACTTCCAGGACTGGGTCTTGGTGGAGACCTAAAAAATGAATGAGAGGAGAAATCCTATATAAGGTATGAGCAGTTAAAAAAAAAAAACCCAACCAAAAACCTACATTGGCAGCGGAAGACAGGAACGTCAAAATAAGGTGGTATAGGTTTAATTATTCAATAAGATGCCAGATCCAACTTTGCTCTCCTGAAGCAGCATATTTCTCACAGTTTGTGCTGTGGCATCAGACAGTGTTCTCCCTATTGTGCAAACTGAGCTCCTAAATCATTTATTGATATTGTGTTTTCCGAGGACTCGGTGTGAAAAAGCTTATAAATCAAAAACAAGGCTTTATCTGTTTGTATTTAGTTACTTGGTTTGTGGTGCACTCTAATACCAATATGGACAGTTTAGAAAGGCCTTCTCCAGTGATATACAGATAAGTGACTTCTGCTTCCCCCAAAACAAATGATTTTTCCTCCTTTCCCTTTACTATCTTTCTAGCAATTACGTATAAAGCTAACTGACCAAATATGTCAGCTGATTAGCTGTTACCTTGTAAGCTCTCCGGGTATTTGTTGACTCACAATATTTCAGAGGAAGTAAAAAATATGGCAATTTGTAAGAAGCGAGAAAACATGAGTGAGTAAATTTAACCATCAGTGTAGTGACGATTTCACATTAGCTCTACACAATGAAAAACACATCATGTCTATCATCACTTGCCCCACAGGTGCATTGTGGGATTGGAATGAATTTACATTGAATAAATAAAATAAGTGCATGAAAAATGGCCAACACAAGAGAAATACAAGCTATTTGCAAATTCAAGCACTTGAAAGTACTGCAGCAATTAAAAAAATGTCAACAGTAAGAGTTTACAGTTTCTGGAAAGCGACCAAAAGTGGTTCCTTCAAAGCAAGAGTAAATTTCAGCAGCTGAACACGAACACGGAAACCGAAACATAATAATGTTAGTTTGATATTGGACATTTGTTAGACAATTGTTGAAAATGCTCAAAACCAATTGGTTGAAATGCTTTTAGAAATATCTAATTCCACTGACAAACCAATTGCCAACGATTTTAGCCGAATATGTCAAAAGTCCAAAATGGAAGTGACTGTTTCCGTATTGGAAAACCAAACTCATGTTGGAGTTATGTATAATAATATCCATCCTACAATTCATTCCTATTTTTGTATTTTCCGTAATTACAAGCATGTACATCACACTAATGTTTCCATTTCACCAGTGTATAAATGCCATTCAAATAGTCCTTAATGGCACAATAGTGGGCAAGCATATTGACTCTTTTGCAATGGCTCCCTATAGCTATTAAAAAGTATCAAAAACATCAAATCGTTATTTCTAACAGAGGGCATTAATGATAAATGACAGTGACACCAAATTAAATCACAATATAACAATTTGTCAAACTAAAAATAAATCGCATTGTGCATTAATAACTCCCTACTCTCCTCCTAAAACATCTACATACCATCAATTTTCCTTGCACCTGTGGCTAACCTTAAGTTTTAAAACCCAGGTAAGATAACTAAACCAACAAAAAGACGAGTCTGGAAGAAAATAGAGAATAACATGCATGCCTGATATGCTGCAAGAAATGAGCAATTAGTATGTGTTGACTGACATGATCATGTGTTATCAAATTAAAGATATTTTATGTAGCCCTACAAAAACATCAACTAGAAAAACATTGAGAGGGCGTTTTTTTCGGCTCCGGAAGGACTTTAATCCAGGTGAGATGAGGCAAAATGGCTCCTTTCAGAATAAAGGTTGCAGACCCCTGACTTAGATGCCAAAATAAGTTTCACAGTTCACCAATCACAACCGATGTAAATATAAATAGAGAACTGTGACCTTTGACTGGAAATTCTCATGCATACATACATTATTTACAATGTCAATTCTGTCTATTAAACTCGTGTTCTTGATTTACATCACATTTTGAACAATAGTGCTCCTAGTGTTTGCAAGAGGAAGTACAGAGCTTCTTTCAATTTGACTTTGCATTTTTCCTCGGGGTAATCAACAAGAACATTCAGGAGATTTGTATCCTTTTGAATGTAAGCAAAAAATAAATATGAAACGCTTTGTCAATCTGATGACAGATGTCACACTGATAACCAATGAGGATGGAGATCCCCAACTGAAGAATGATCAGGGGAAAGGGAAACATGATGAACAGATTCAGCCCTGACTCGTTGATTGTGATGGTGAAAACAGTAGCTTAGCTCAGACAAGCAAAGAATAGTATTTGTGAATTCCTGGAAGCCACTAATACACAAAGCAGGGAGATTATAATTGGTGTTATTCTTCAGCAATTTCTTTTCAAATCTCTGTAAAGTGTCAGTTCAAAGCTTGGCTGTGGTGTGGGTGGGGTGGGCTATGGTGCTGGGTTGAGCTGTGAGATACACAAATAGGAATTGACACACAAATATATTTGGTATCTCCAAAATAGGGCTTTGGGATGATTAGAGCTGAATGACAACAAAGTGAGACAGAAGATATAGAACTCCTGCAGGAAAGCTGGATGACTAAGCATGGACCAGAGCTTTACGAGTATTATGAAGTTCTTATATGAGCGTGAGTTAAGTTAAAAGGCTTTTAGCTTCATGGCTCAAGTCGTCAAGTCCATAAAGTGAAGCAGAGAGAAACATATGTGTAGACGATTATTGTTCTTCTTCTGTTGTAATGACAGCTCATGTTTTCAAGGTCTGCAGAGATTGAATTGGATAGTCAGGGAGCTGAACGTAGACCACTAGCCACATCGCTGAGCTATATCAATGAGCTCGGTGTGAGATCAGGCTAATACAGCAATAAAAGTCGAGCCTGCTCCACTGGCTTCAGAAAAAACAAAAAAAGGACTTGAGAATTCCATAAACTAAAGGTGGCATGAACGTAAATGTTTAAATGGTCTGAAACTGTGTGTGTAGTGGCAGAAAAGGCAAGCCTAAAGCTGAGATGTCAGGTTTAATATTAAAGCAAAAAGCAAGCAGCTTTGACAACCCTTAAAAAAAGGAACTCTGAAATATAGAGAAGGGAAATCAGTAGAAATGCCAAGTACAAGCTTAGCAGACACAACATGACAATGGCCATGAAAGGGTTGACACAAAAGAAGCATCTCTCTGGGTTAAGGAGGGTGACAGGAAGGGGGAGGGTTGTTAAAAAAAATCAAGGTTGAGTCAGACATAAAAATAAAAGAAGAAAGAAACGGGGCCATAAATCGTAGGGGAGGAGGGAAAAGGGATCTGCACTTTTAATTATTTAGATGCAGAGTATTTTTTTTGCCGTGGCCTTATCAGCTTAATAATCATTCCTTCCTTCACCCTTTCAAATATCCCAGAGAGAGCCCTCCCACTCCTTCTCTCCTGTATACAGATCATTAGCAAACAGTGTGTTACCAGCTGAAGCTCTTCAAAGAAATGTCTCTACTCAAGAGCCTTTGATTGTCATCTTAGCCTCTTAGGTCAAGGTGAGAAAAAAGCAGATTTTCAAGCTCTTTAATGCAACCCGAACATATGTCTCCACACTAATGTTGCAGAGTTTGGGACATTCCTCTTATCTAATGTTGAACTAAACATTGCCAAAGTGCCAGATGACCAAAGTCCCACGGAAAACACTTGATTTGTGACGGCGTTTACAGTGAAGACAGAGAACTTGGAGTCGTAGCTCAGGAAAAGTGGTCAGTTCAAACCCACAGGCACTCTTTGTCTGAAGCAGTGATTGACAGACAAAGAACACATGCAAGAGCTCTTGAATGTTAATTAGCTTGTGTTGTGCTATCTCTTTATACAAACTGTTACTTCCCACAAGCAATGAATATGAACGAGACCAGGGGAAAGAGGGTTCCAAACAGCAGCTGGGCTCTGTTTGTTGCCTCCAAGCTGGCACCGGGAAAAAAAACAACAGTAATACATTCATTCTAACCAATTTGAGAAATCATTTTCAATTTACTAGAGGTGTGCAGCGTTGAATTAAACATTTAGATGTGGTAATCGGCCTCAAATATAGCAGGAGTAGCCTTGGACACTAAATGATGTCTTCTTACCGGGTGTAGATCCCATTTTTACGGCAGAAGGAGTTTTTCACAGAAAGACGTCTGTTGTTCAGCTCCAGGGAAGGGAATCGACCTTCATCCAGGCGAACCATTTCTCCGTGGGTCAGAGGCATTGCTGTGCAGTTGGAGTGGGGACCTGAACAACGATAGAAAGTTCCAATTTAGTATTAAATTTGGTTTCAATCTAAAATTATTATTAGAATCAGAATTTCTTTATTAATACGTAAGAAAGAATAAACAATAAATAAGTGTATAATTAAGTAAAAGACACACATTACAGTAGTAGAAAATAAAGTAGGATAGATAATAATAATAATCATCATCATCATCATCATCATAATACAGATATATATATATTTATATATGTATTTCATTTAATTTTTTAAGTTGATATTTAGATTTTTTAGTGACAGCCTGAAATAGATCATGTGCCCTCAATCACTGGGAAACCTCATAATTTGAAGGCCTAGGGAAAGGAATCCATTTAAAATCCTAGAAGAGACAATCCCAAACTCCTCTTATTAAAGAAGTTGACATAAACTTGATTTTCATTTTTCTCTATTGATCATATGCCAACACCTAAGAACTGTTTTCAACACCTTATTGATATGACCTTTAAGTTTCCTAAGAGGCGTCAACGATATCAAAGTAATATTGAGATAATCAAATTCCCATGACCATAATTATAACTATAACCATAATCATAACCATAACCATAATGTCCCCTAGCCTTACCTTAACCATAACTCTAGTTGTAATAAAAGGTTTTTAATTAACTAGCGGTATGTGTTTATTCATATTATTTAGTTATTTATGCATTAGACTTGGATTTAGTTCAACACCTCCCTGTGGACAGTGTTGTGTCGTGGGCCTGTGCTGATCCTGGTTCAGGCGCGGGCTTCTCTGTTGCCTGTTGCAACGGGGGCGGGCCGCTCGGGGCTGGTGTGCGGCGGGGATCACCCCCTGGACCGCTGGTGGGTGAGGGTGCCGCCGTGCTCCCTGGGGCCGACATGGTTCAGGGGGTGCTGCAGGATAAACTCGTACTGTACTTAACCTTAGATACGTTGATCCCAATACCAGTTTTAGGTATAACCACTCACTCCTACCCTCTAGTCATGGCCACCACCATTATACTTGAGCTCCACACTTGTCATTAGACTGGTTGAATGGATTTCACAACACAATAAGCACAATATACACAACTATAACATCACATCTGGCTCTCATTTTAAAGCAGTCAACTCTTCCCCACCCCTTTACATTTACTACCCTGACTCCCTCTTCCCTGTTCCCTTCCCCCTCACCTAGGTGTAACACTGCCCTCTCTTTTTATATTCTCCCAATAATAAAGTTATTCATCCTTAGGGAGGGCTGGTGATGGTCACAATTATGCAATAAAATATATTCATTTATTTAATTGCAATAACAAAACATGTATTGCCGTCTATAAAAGATTGCACTTCTTGCAGTGTTAACCTTCGACAGCATGTGCAGACAAAGAGAAAAAAAAGCCTTGGATTTAGTCCGGTTTTCTTATAAGAGGTTGGGAGTCTGTCCACTTGGAATTAATCCCATCATTACAGGAAAGTAAACCAGCTGAATTGAAACAGTGGCTTGACGTGAGTAAAAATACTCAACACACTACTACGAGATCCTCTTTGCCAGATATTGGAAGTTATCTGGATCAGTGATCCTGATCATGGTACCATGATCATTTACACTTTAAAGGTTTGTAAAAAATGTTTATCCCCATTAATAACAACTAGGGACGCAACGATTCACTCAACTCCCAATGCGATTCGATTCACGATACCGGGTTCACGATACGATTCTCTCACGATTTATTTTACAAAATGGGACCTTAGAAAAATGATGACTGAAAAATATTCCTTTATTTTTTTGGGGAAAAAAACTATAAAAAACTATACTGTTTTCCTTTTATTTTTCATTGTCAAAAGAATCCCTTGATAAACTATTCAAAACAATGCAATTTGAAGACAAAGCCTATTAATTTAAATTCTGGTTCTATAGTAAACAATGCAAAACTGCATAATAGTTCTTTTTAAAAGTGCAACTGAAAATGTATTTTGTGCCTTAACAATTGGACTTAAAAAACAAACAAACAGTAATTTCACTGTATTTAGGTCAGATATTTGTTTGGACTAGCAGAGGGCGCTGATAACCCAGTGGTCGGTTGGCATGCAGATATCTTGCAGCGAAGAAGAGATGCTATGCTAGCAGACAGAGCTAATAGAAAAACGTGACTTTTACAGATATTCACATAATATTACAGATATTTTTTCGGTGCTAATATATGAACATGTTTAAAAGTAGAAGACGGCCAGAAAGAAAGTATTAGCAGATTCCGCCTGCCGCCAACACTTCTGGAGCGCCCTCTGCTGGTTAAAAAAAGTACTGTGATTCAATTTTCACAGTATCGATGTAAATCGTGATACCTATAAATCGATTTTTAACTGCCTTACGATTAATCGTTACGTCCCTAATAACAACAATTCAGTAGGTCCAAATGTATATTTTTGAAAAATAGCAATGACATATGCAAACCATATCTGATTCGCATGAAATTCGGTAGGGTAATTAAGGAACCAACCCTAGATAACTCAGTCAAATTTAATAAAGATCGGTCTATTACAAACCGAAATACACATTTTTGAAATTTAGCTAATGATGAGAAAAAGGGATTTTTGGATGTTTGAAACTGATCCAGAATCAATATATCGATCCGGACCATCTCTAAAATTTGATGGATTCATTCATGGTGTAATGTCTATCTTTGTTGAAGATTTTGGTGACAGACAAACAAACAAACAAATAAAAGCTGGTGAAAACATTATGGTAATAATTTCTCACAGAGTGTGTTTTGTTGGTTTGCTCTGTCTGCCGCTGTAATCAATACCATTACTAACGTACAAATAAAACCAGGTAAGAAACTACAGGAAGTCATTAACCAAACCTTCATTTTCCCAAATATGCTTCTTACGCTTTGCCACTCAGTCGTTTTCAGGCCAACAAGCAGAGGAATAACTCAATAAACTTAATAAATATCCACAAAGGACCTCTTTGTTGGTTATGGAATAAAACAATATATAAAATTTACTCCAGCCTCTACTGTGTCAGATTCTATAAAAGTCATTTGGAGAGAAAAAGGCTGCTACTGACGGATCTTGGCAGAACAATAATATTTATTCCTCAGACTATTTCAGCTGCTTCACTGATTTTCTCCCATCAATCACCCAAACAATGCAGTGAAATCCAGGTAATTTCTCAAAATCTGGGAACCTGCTTACTTCCATTGTACAAATCACAAAAATTACCAGCAGAAAAAAACTCCAGACTGCAGCTTAATTTACAGAAAACAAAGTGTTTTTGGATTTCAGTGGATAGCATTCATACCTGAATCGGCTTTCTTGGTGTATTTTTTACTTTGTCCTCGAATGATGAGAATAAAAACCAGCAGGAGGATGAAAATGAGGCCAACCAGAGCAATTACAACCAGGAACCACCACTCTTCGTAGAAGGGGGATACCTTCTGGGCTGAAAGTAAATCATAATAACAGATATTAAGTAGATTCAAACCAGAATAATCATCATATATGATCTTTTTGGACTATAACTAACCTGATATAGAGGGAGATGGGGCACTTGGCGAACCGTACCCATAATCATTGACAGCAATTACTCGAAAGTCATAGGTCACCCCTTCTCGTAGCATATCCAGATTTAGCGTGTATGATGTCACTTCCTTAGGAATATCCTTGATAAGAATATCCCACAATCCTTCATCTGAGACAAAATGATGAAAAAAAACAGATAATGTAAGTTAAATTGGATGAAATATTAACTTTCAAAGTAGAAGAGGCATCTGACTTACCAGAGGGTCTGGCCTCGATGACGTATCGTGTGATTGGTGAACGGCCTTGATCGCCACTTGTCCAATGCAAAGTGAGGGCAGTGCCATATCTGGAAATAAAGGGCTCTCCAGGAGGTCCAGGGGCTCCTTGGAATCATGAGAGAAGAAGAAAGTCAATAGATTTCTATGTTGAGAAAAACAGCCAGTTGGATGAGGCTCGTACCTTCTCCAGGCCCAGTGGTGATGTTGGCCTCCACTTCAGGGCCATAAGTGAGAGTTTTTGCTCGAATACGAAAGTTATAGGTGACGCCATCAGCCAGGTCTTTGATTTTCATCCACAGGGGAGCGCTGCCCTTCACATCAACCGTCACTATCTTACTGACACCTGGAGTGCGAGGAGAGGATTCTGTACAGGAAACACTAAGACTCTTGATACTGCTTTCTACAAGTGACAATTAATCAAGAAAAAAGGAGAAATGTACACAAAATCGCCACACAGATCGATAACAATGTGTGTACCCTTCGTTCTTTGGTTATTCCATTTTAAAACCAAATCAAGATAACAAACAAACAGTGTGGTTATTTTGTTTTACTGACTTAAACCAAAACAGAAATACCGAAAAATCAAAAACCAGTTTTAAAATGAAATCTCGTTCTGTTTGTGTGATATTTTGACATTGACGAGGAAACTACACACAGCTCACAACACAGAAAGGACCCACAGCTTTTTACTCCCAGACAAAAAAGGAGCAACGCATATGTCACATTCCTGATGAACTGGTGAATTGAAACGTTATTAATGCATAAAAAAAAAAGGATTTTATATAAAACATGCACATTATATGTGCTTAAAGAAACCAGAGGTGGTGTAATGATTTTACTGGTGCTCCTTGTTTCTTGTGATCAATTTTGTGTTTGTTGACGCTGCTGTTCGTGGCTAGCGGTGTTATAAAATGCAAAATAAATATTTTAAGTTACTGCCCTCAAAGGAATTGTTTTTGCAAATGTGTCAAATCGTAGAAGTTCCTCACACCAGCCTCACAGTCGATAGTCAGTCACCAGTTTATTTGGATACTATTTGGTAACACTGTTCGTTAAAAATGGCAAGATATTCACAGATTCAGGCTTGTTATTTTGACTTAAAATGGAATAACCAAAGAACAAAGGGTACACAGAATGATAACATAAAATGTTTGTCCGTACGAGGGATAAGTACAGTACTTCCGATTTGAGGATAAGCAAGAGATAGAATCCGTCTGTTTTACTTGAATATTTACTGCTGTGTTGAGCTTTACTCTGTGTCTGTTAGTTGATAGTTTAGGGACCACAGCAGCCTCAGATCAGCATTCCACCTCTGCTCCCAATTATTTGACAATCTGGTGTGGGCGACCACACTCACACACTGTTACCCAGCCTCGTCTAATTGAGAGAAAAAGCTGTGCAAACTATCACCAGAATTTTCCAGCATATTTTATCCACTGTGCCATATAAGTTACTGCCAGGCATTACACTCATCTGTAACACATTAGAGTCAGAGTTTAAACACTGTGCTTTAAAAAGCCTGGTTAAGGGGCTGGAGGTCAAAAGTGACTGAGAACGCTAGCAGAGGAATGTTGAGAAATGGCAGAGTTGGTCTGCTCCAGGCACATTTTCTCACCATCAACTGGAGTGCAGGGCTCGTAAACCAGGCGGTAGCCCTCAATGATGCCATTGGCCTGCTTGGGCTCCCCCCAGGACACGTTAACTGAAGACGTGGTCAGCTCACTGAAGTGGATATAGCTTGGAGCAATTGGTGCTTATGGTGAAAATAGAGAAGACGTGATATCAGAGGTTTTGTCAATAAAGATAAATCTAAATAAATTTGACTTTTGATTAAACAAATCAAATTGGTTAGGCAAGGCAAGGCATAGAAAATTTATTTGTATAGCGCATTTCATACACAAGGCAACTCAATGTGCTTTACATGATCAAAAAGTGCAACAGAAAACAATCAACAGCTTAAAATCATCATTTAAAATCATTTAAAAATCATCAACAAACACATGACATCAACAACATGACCAGAAATCTCCCTCTCAATCATACGCAGGAGAGGAAAAGAGTGTTACGTCATCATTGGTTAGGTCAGTACAGAATGTGTTTTCTTTACATTGAACAGAAACATTTACAACAAAATGTACAAGTTGGAGAAGAGAGATTCTTTCAATGCATGAGGAGAACATGCAAACTGCACACAGATCTGACCCTAGGATGATCCCGGCAGTAAAACTTAGTTTTTGCTCTAAGACCAAGATGCAATGCCACAATACAGCATGGTGGCAAAAAAGGATATAAAGTAAAACTTAAATTTGACTATTTAGTGTACTTATATTGACATGTGTCAGTATTACTAAACATACAGTAAGCATAGATAGTTTCTGATTGGTTGTTTTGTTACTGAGTCAAATGAGATATGCTGCAGTAAAGGAGAACAAATGGATTTATGTGTTTTTAACAAGAAATGTCTGAGTTATCTTAAAAATGACATGAGATAGCAAAATAGATGTATAGCTTTAAATTGTAAAAAAATATAAACAGACCTAGTGCCTCCCAATGGTTAAAACAAAGATTGTCTACCTCAGTGGTTCCCAACCAGGGGTGTGTGTACCCCTAGGGGTACTTGAACACATTGTAGGGGGTACTTTGAAACACTGATGAATCTATTTCCAACATGCTGAGTCATTTTTAAGCCACTGTACATGCTCATCCAACATCTTTTCCACCAGTTGACAATAAACTGCATTAATGCAATAAACAATATTATGGCCTTAATATCCTACTAATTGTTACTAACATGTTATGCACATTACTAAAAATGGTGGTAAATATATTCTCTGATATACAATAATTGCAATGCACAAAATTGATATTTAGTGTGCGTTAAACATACAGGTTGACATTTTCAAGCTGTAGGAGATATCAGATGCCAACATGTTAACAACATGTAAATAAAACAAGAAAGGTTAATAAATTGGAGTGACGAAGGGTTCTCCTAATCTGAAGAGAGGCGTCGGGGGGTACATGAGACAGAAAATGTTGGGAAAAACTGGTCTAGCTTACCTTTGGAAAAGAAAACATACATCCATAAATTAAAGCAATATATATTCAAAAAGATTTTGGTGGCCATTATTGACTTTATTAAAAACTTGGATATTTATGGGAACTTAACACATTTTTGAATCTCTTGCAGTTATTTACAATATATAGTTATGTCGACCTCCAAAATTCTAAGAGAAGCTATGTTCTTTTTTTATGTCCTTTTTTGTTGTTATTTTCAGATTATTTTAATGTTTGCATAAAACAAGTGATAATGAATTGCTTGTAAGTAAGAGTATAATTCAGAATTGTATCACTTGAAACAGCAAAAGCAGAGAGAGAGATAAAACAATTCTGTGACTTTTAGCTAAAAACAGGACATTTTCTGTCTCCTGACTCTAACCTGATACTGCTAAGTGTCAGGAATTAGCCCAAAAAATCTGCATTAGATTTACAAAAGCTAGTATTTCCCAGTGCCCCGTGGTGTAAGGAGAGAAAAAAATCCCTCTTTGTGTTTCTATAATCTCTGCATTTAGTATCCATTGCCAATGTCACTGCCTTTGCGGGGGGTGGGGGGGGAACCCCCCCAGCACAACAACGGTTCAGCACAACCGTTGTTGTGCTGAAACCACAGTGGAGCGACAACTGGTTCACGCTGGTAAATACAGACGTCTTTGTGCAGTTGTGGCCACAAAAATCCCACAAAAAACAAATCTACATGTGTCTCTTGTACTCTGTCGTCTTTGCTCCTCCGCCATCATTAGGCTTCCAACCCGAAGATAAAAACCATAAATATGCTGCACATCTTTAACTTGGAATGCAATGAAGGTGGTGGTTGCACTATTACATTTCTGTGTTATATATTGACCCACTCCTCACCATTACATTCCAAGTTAATCACACACTAAAGGCATCAATAGTTGATTATTCAAATGAAGGAAAGAAATGGATCAGAATTAGAAATGGAAGATAAATGGCTTTTATTCTAGTGGGATCACTTCAATCTTCTTGACTTTTTTCTTTTTTTTTTGTGCAACTGACCTGCTTGCTGAGTGCGCCCTCTGGTGGGCAGGGAACGGGGTCCATCCCCCGCAGCATTAAATGCTGCCACGCTGATCATGTAGGTGGTGTAACCTGTCAGGTTCTTAAGCTTCACCCCCAGCTCGGGCAGGAACAGAGTGCGGAGTCGCTCCGTCTCATTCTGTAGCTGGAACTCCCAGAAATAGACCTACAAACATCATCAAACGCAGGTCAACATCCAGAGTTCTTCATGTTTTCAGTGAAAAATAAGTGGATGACATGATGCAGGTGCCCTTAATGTTTACGTTACACATATAAAGACACTGTATTGGCACCTTGTAACCCTGTATGTCTCCATTCTGAGCATCAAGCGGAGGTGGATCCCATGAAACATCCAGCTGAGTGGCTGTGGATGACTGCACGACTACGTGTAGAGGAGGGGCCGTTGGGACTAAAAAAAAAAGAACATTGCACACAATAAGAGTGACAGATTAGATAAGTGATGATCTTTTAGAGAAGTACCACAGGGAAGGGACGTACCCGCCTCCCCAACGAACACCTCCTGCGGGACGCTGCTAGGACCCTCCCCCACAGCGTTATACACACTGAGACGAATCTCATAGCGTTTGTGTTTACTCAAATCTGAAAGGACAAAACCCATGACAGCATTGT
Organism: Gouania willdenowi; assembly: GCF_900634775.1. Classification (NCBI taxonomy): domain Eukaryota; kingdom Metazoa; phylum Chordata; class Actinopteri; order Blenniiformes; family Gobiesocidae; genus Gouania; species Gouania willdenowi. Next base: position 16,876,138 of record NC_041051.1, on the reverse strand, counting down.
AACAGAATACGACAAAGACAAGAAAAGGAGGAAAAAAGTTATTCTTAGCGATGTCAGTAGCAAGATAACATCACACAATGGGCAAAATGATGGCAGGGTATGAATTATAAGACATACTGATGAAAAGATGGGGTTATTGTGGGGATGATAGGAATCAATAGTGGCCCCTTAGTGTCTCTAGCTGAGTGGGATGATGTCTTGGACAGTTTTTGGTAAATTATTAATACAAAGGCATGTATTGAAGGAATAAAGTGTAGCAGATGGAGAGATGCAACAAGGGAATGCAAAGACTTACTATCCAGTTCGTATTGGGTGAGGGAAGACTCACTCAAGTTTCTGACGCTATAGGAGGCTGGAGTTGAGAAGGAAAAATGGTTTAAAAAAAAAAAAAACAAAAACAAAAGTTAAAAGAAGGAAAATAAACGAATCCAACATCCAGCATATGTTTAGGATTTTAATAGTTCTGCTGCACCGTTTTCACTCACCAGAAAGATCTGCCCAGTTGGACGGACTGTTTACTGTTCCGACTGTAAAGCTGCGTATCCTGTCGTAATGTAATTCCCGGTACCTCACCCTGAAGCCCAGCAGGACTCCATTGATGTGGTCCTCAGAAGGAGGCTGGAATCAAAGGAGCATTCAGCATAAAAAAAGAATATCTATATTCTAAACACTGAAAAAAAACCAAAAACCTTTAAAAAAAAAGTTTCTTAAAGTTACCTGCCACCGCACCAGCACTGATGTAGTGGTGTGTGGTGTGACAGACAGAATTAATGGAGCTTTATCTGGGGCTGGAAGATAATTTGAAAAGAGAGATGAAGTTTTATGTGATGTGTGTGATGACGATAAAAAAAGATAAGTGCTGTCTGCTGCACACTTACCATCCTGTAGAGTGGTGATGGCCTCACTCTCCTGACTGTATTCACTGTCTCCGATGTCATTGGTGGTTTTAACACGAAACTGGTATGAAGTGAATGGCTTCAACCTTTACAGGAGGAAAAGCAGTGGGCGTATTGATGATGACAATCAGGGTCGGGGTCAATTATGATTGTAATCGCGTAATTGATAATTCATTACAATTATGGTGTAATTATATTTGTAACTGAAAACAAATGTCGCTGTTTTATTTGTAATTTAACACATATATAGTTCACAATTATTAAACTATGTTATCCCACTACATTTCAATTCTCTTAAGTATCGTTTTATCTTTAAAAAAAATAAAATACAAAAATTTAAATTTAGGGGTTTACTGATAAATACCAATATTTTTATGGATAAGGAAGCCTAACAAGGAAACCATGACATGAAAAAGAAAATAGATAATAATAATAATAATAATAATAATAATAATAATAATAATAATAATAAATAAAAAATAATAATAAAAAAAAAACATAAAAAAAAAAAAATAATAATAATAATAATAATAATAATAATAATAATAATAATAATAAAAATAAATAAAATGAATAAATAATAATAATAGGGGTTTTGAGGAGTGTTTTAAATATATTTTACAGCTGAGATGCTATGTAAGAGATGCTAACATAAAGCTAACACATGAGGAAGATTACATTTTATGGGCTTTTTTATTGAAGGCTCAGTATATGATGAATTGTAATTGAACTTAAGTAATTGAGAACACAAGTGTAATTGACTTTCATTGGAAAAAAAATAATTAGAATTGGAAAAACAATGAGTTGTAATTGAACATGGATAATTGAAGACGTAAAAAAAAGTAATTGACCCCAACCCTGCTGACAACCATAATGGGGTTTTTACTGTATATTCACCTGTCCACGATGTATGAATGCGTGTCATGGCTGACTGACGCAGAGTGCACACTCCAGTTGCTGTCGGGCAGCTCTCTGTACTGGACCGTGTAGTAACGGACCGGGGAGAGGCCGTCGCTGCCCGGTTCCCATGACAACCTCACACTGCGAGCTTGAACCTCCTCTTGAGGCACTGAGGGTCGGCTCGTGGGTTGGGGTCGAGCTGAAGGACATTCTTCTGTTAAACCTCCAATGTGAAGACTTTGGAAAGAAGCATTTCTACATGCAGACGTACCTCTCTTTTCTGTGGTGACCACCAACGCCTCGGCCGCCTCCCCCCAGCCCTTCCTCGTCTGAGCGGTGAGGCGGAATACATAAACCGTTTCTGGTTTCAATCCGCTCTGTGTGTACTGCCGAGCGCTGGGGCTCAGCACGTCGACGGTGGCAGCATTGCTATTTGAAGAGTTTCTTCTGTATGTGATCTGATAAGCTAAGAAGACAAACTCATATCAATATAAACCCATGCATAGAAAAAGGATCAGCAAGAGGGGGAGACAATTCCACTGTAAAGCTGAATCCAACCTTCCACCATCAGAAAAAAAATGGAAGAAAGCTTTAGTTCTAAAAACATTTTTTGAGATATGATTTTTCTTTTTGAAAAATATGATGATGGAAAGTAATTCCCCTCACTCCAGCTGATGTGTATATATTATTTCAAACTTATGCAGTTAATCTGCTTCGTTTTATTGCACAAAAATGTCACCCGCTCTTATATCATCTTTTTTTTTTTTTTTTTTTTGCATCCTAGGAAATGTGTGCCTTTTAATAGCAGCTCGTATTTCTTTGACATCGTTCCTAATGTGTGTTCATGCATTATGTACAACTCTTTAAATTGCTTTTCCTCTGAAAGGTGCAATACAAATACACATCCACTGCCAAAGCAGTTATCAGACATTACCTAAGGTCATAGATGAAGGTCGGCACATTGCAGCACACTCACCCAGTATTATCCCATTGGGCTGTGCAGGAGGCTGCCAGATGAGCCTGACAGAGGTGGTCCGAACCTCTGGGAACAGGATTCCAACGGGGGGTCCGGGTACTGCCATAAAAAAGGGGGAATTTTGTACTTTAAAAGCAGTGGGATGGCAAATATTTCTACTCAGAAACTGTAATAAAATGTTGCCATATTTATACATATACAGTATTAACATCCAGGCTAATGGCCCTAAAAGTTGCAGGGGATTGGACGAATTAAATTATCGGTATCTCAGAATGTGTAGCATAAATTGTAAATTTAAAAGTTCATTTTTGATAAGAATTTATTAAACATGATCAATTTGGAGTTCAACTTTGTTTTGCCGGTGAAAATAATTCAAGCCCTTGGCCAACTGTAGTTGGTGAACCCTGATAAGTGGGATATTTACCATGGGTGGGTCCGGGTACTGTCATAAAAAAGAGGATGTTGTACTTTAAAGGTAGAGGAATCACAAATATTTTACTAAAAAATGGTATTAAAATGTCATATTTCTAGTAGTAATACAGTAATAACATTTGGGCTACTGGCCATAAAAAACAAAGAATTGGAATGTGAAGCATAAATTCTAACTTCAAAAGTAACTTTTAATAAGAATTTACCAAACATGATCAATTTTGAGTTGAGCTTTGTTTTTTCAGTGAAAAAAATTCAAGCCCTTGGCCAAATGTAGTTGGTGAACCGTGATAAGTGGGATATTTCCCATCATCACTAATAACATCCAGGCTATTGGTCCTAAAAGTTGCAGCTGATTGGGTGAATTAAATTACATTTTTTTTGGAAAATACAAGGAATTGGAATGTGTAGCATGAATTGGAACTTTAAATTAAAAAAACACATTTTTGATAAGAATTTTTTAAACATGATTGATTTTGAGTTCAACTTTTGTTTTGCCAGTGATAAAAATTCAAGCCCTTGGTCCAAAGTAGTTGGTGAACCCTGATAAGTGGGATATTTACCATCATCTAAAGTCCTCTCTAGAATGGGTGGTGAGCTGCTTCTCCCATCTCCGATGCGGGTGAAGGCTAAGACCTGGATCTGATAAAGAACATACTTTCCCAGATCGCTCAGTTGGACGCTGTGAGTGGTGTTACCCTCAACTGTCCAGAAGCTGGGACCAGTGTCGGCATCTTTCTCCTTAAACACAACCTAAAAAACACAACAAAATAAAGACAGTTTGCTCTCGTCCAAATATAACATTGCACAACATTAGGGCTTCTTTAAAGCAGAAAAGTTTTCACATATATGAGATGATGTGAGGCAAGACCTTATAGCCGAGTACGAGGCCGTTTCGATCGGGTGCTAGGACTTCACCCCATCGGACAAGGATGCTGCTGGAGGTAGTGGCAAATGCTGACACATTGGTTGGACCACTGGAAGGCACTAAGATACATAAAAGATTTATGAATAATAACAATAAATCATTAGACAAGATATTGATTTTTGGTTGTGATCAGGGGTGGACTGGGATAAAAATCCAGCCCTGGCATTTTGTGTACAGATCAGCCCACTGCATTATCAGCGACACCATGTAGAAGCCATTATTAAGTCAGTGATGCACAGTATGTGGCTCTTTATGTCTTAATTTTAATTATTATTCCCCCAGAACACCTTAAAAGTGAAACTATTTAACCACTTTTTAACTCTTACCTTTGCCATTTTGCAACTTCCTTTGTCCCATTTTTGCCTTTCTTGACACATTTTTCAGACTTTAGCTCCCTTTTGCCAATAAATATCCCATTTTTGCAAGTTCTTGTCGACACTTTTAACATTTTTATCCAAATAAACCAACTTTTGTTCAATAAATACCAATTGTTTCTTTTTCCCCTACATTTTGCCCATTTAGGCTACCATTTGTCATCACATACCACTTGGTTCCTCTTTATTTTTGGTAACTTGTTACATTGGTCACGTTTTATGGTATAAAAGTTAATTCCTCTTTAACCTGACCTTGTAAACACCTAATTCCTAATGCTAATGTAATTCCGAATTAAATTTCATTCCGAATTAGGTGGCTTGTTTATTCCGTTTTTAGTTACAAATTAAACCATTCCTCTTTCTTGTAAACAGTTAAAAACACTTAAAGTTAATTCCGGTTGTTTTGCGCATTGCGTGACTTGCGGCAGTGACGCGTTTGGTAATGACATAATCCAACATGGCTGCCCGGACTAGATCCGACATAATAATAAGAAGAAGAACTTTATCAGACATGGATCTATTGAAAAGAGTGGATGGATGGAGGCATAAACATGTAGACATTCACAAGGACACATTAAACACACACAGAGATCAGCAAACGGAACAGGCTTCACCAGACGGGTGATACTTGGATAAGACCCGGAGGCGGAGTAAACACGTCCCTGTACTGCTGCACAGGCTGTAATATCACCGAGTTTATCATTGTAACGGTTGTTAGAGCTACCATCTTTACCAGGGAGCAACTATTTATTACTGGTTATTGTTTTCTGGAGTTTTACTGGGCTTTATTTACCGGTGATTAGTTCCTATCTCTCTTTCGCTCCATGGACCAAAGTGTGTTATTGTCGACCTGCTGCTTCAAAACTACAATCAAAACAAAGGTGAAAACAGTTCTCATGTGTGGTCTTCAATAAAAGGTTTGTTGTGTGTTTTTCCCAATAGATGTGATACATCATGTTCTCGCAACCCCCAGACCTAAAGCGAAATAAATCAGTTTTCCATGAAAATCTCTGTTCAGGAATTACTATTTCCATGTAAACACAAAGCAGAACATTCTGATTTAATAAGGAATTAGTTATTCCGAATTAAATCAGAATGTTCTGCTTCATGTAACCATGGTCAGTATCTGCCCCAACTCGCTTGTCAAGTAGCGTAGCGGACCGGACCAGCCCACTTCTGGTCGACGGCCCACCGGGATGATGCCAGATGTGCCAGATGACCAGTCCACCCCTGGTTGTGATATCATTGTGTATCTCCTTCCTTACCAGACTCTTTCGTCCTGCCATGAACTGGTTGACTCCAAGGTCCAGAACCGATACCGTTGATGGCCTGAACTCTGACCTCATACTGAGTCCATTCCTCTAAGTCCTCGATAGTGAATTCCCTTTCCAGGCGATCCATGATTACATGGGAAAGTACTCCACCTTTGTACCCTGCTTTGGAGTATTGGACACGGTAGCCAACAAGATCTGGATTGCCATTGTACTCCCACTCCGGAAGAGGCTGCGGGGGGAAAAAATAATGCATTTTTATTACATCAGTACTTCCAAGGTCAGTATAAACGTTGTATAAATATTACAGCAGCAGTAGCTGCACTTTAGAGTGGATTTAAACATACTTGGTGAGACATTTTATGAATTACAGAGAAAGCAGTTGGGTGATTTAAAATGTCATACCTATGTATTTGTTACAACAAATGCCATCCTTATTCATCGGAAGCATAATGAACCAAAGTCTGAATAGGCTATAAAAGTCAGCTTTGATTTAAAGTGAACCACAGCTTTAATTTACACAGTAAACTATGTGTCCATTGATTTTAATATATACAAATTGACCAAGAACATTTCAATGACATAAATGGACTGATAGCTAGCCTGTCTATTCATTTACATTTTTATATTGTGATTGGTCACAGATGATGGGAACCTGTCCTTGCTGAAATTTGGTAGAAGAAGAAAAAAGAACAGGCTGATTTTAATAATCCCTTTATTAAACTAAATTTCCATTTGCACTGCGGCACTGGAAGATCAGTTAAAATGAAAAAGGCAAAAGTTGAACGAAAAGCTTTTTTTTTTTAAGGTACACTCAGGTTAAAATGAAAAACCCACTTGTTTCAGTGAAGTGTGTCCAATGAGGGAAAACACACACACTCACACGCACACACACACACACCACACACACACACGTGAAATGTACGATACTTAATAAAACCCTTTTAAATGGTAGAACATTAAAACCCTTTGCTAATGCAACAGTGGTTTTGTAAATTGATTCACTTCAGGACCTCAGCAGTGAAACTGACCACAACATTTCCAGTACACTCAGCTGTAGAAGAACACTACAATCACTGTGCTATGTGCTATTTTTACAGGCAATTCTCACGTTAAATACTACATGAGCAGGAGTATCACAACTGTGTGTGTGTGTGTGTCACTGCTTAGAAAGCAACACGCTGATAACGCTGACAAGATCAACAAAATTATGGGATGCAGCAATGTTAATAAAAAAAGGGCAAAATGTATTTAGTTAGACTTGAATAGGGCTGGTTTCCAAATCGAGGCCCGGGGGCCAAATCTGGCCCTTTCACAAACTTTTTTGGCTCAAGTACCCCCTTTCTCTTATTTCTGAATCCAAGTCCCACTTTGTCCGACTGCTACATTTAGCTCAGAATACTATGACAAAACAACAATAGAGTGTCATGATGTAAAAAATGACCGATAACACACATTTCAAAGAATTTCATTTTGTTAATAAGTGGAAAGAAACAGTATTTAGTGCAGTGGTTGTCAACCTTTTTTGGATCATTTTGATATCAAGAAGAAGAAGAAAAAGAAAAAGAAGAAGAAGAAAAAGAAAAAGAAAAAGAAAAAGAAGAAGAAAAAGAAAAAGAAAAAGAAGAAGAAGAAGAAGAAGAAGAAGAAGAAGAAGAAGAAGAAGAAGAAGAAGAAGAAGAAGAAGAAGAAGAAGAAGAAGAAGAAGAAGATGATTAATGTCAGGCGACTCCACATGGGGTCCTGACCCAAAGGTTGAATAACACCTTTCAACTACCCCCCTGTAGTGCCGTCGCGTACCCCTAGGGGTACACGTACCCCCATTTGGGAAACACTTCTTTAGTTTAGAACATCAAATTAGGTCATAGGAGAAAGTCAAACTGACACATAAAACATGAATTATTGTGTCAACTACCAACTATTTGAGTTGTAGATATCTTAGTCTCGAGCACTGCCGACGTGCCCTTGAGCTAGGCACCGAACCCCAACACTGCTCCCTTCATTGTAAAGCCACTTTGACTACCCAGAAAAGCTATATAAAATGTATGTATAATAATAATAATAATAATAGTAATAATAATAATAATAATAATAATAATAATAATAATAATAATAATAATAATAGTCCAGTTGTTATGATATGATGGCAGTCATTTTTAAGGAACTGTCAATTTCTCCAAAAACCTGCAATTTTCCACAAATTACTCCTCAAAATTTTTCTAAATTAATCATTTTTTCAAAGTAAAGATCGTGCAGGGATTGATATCTAGTAATTATTGATTGGATATCATCGGTGCCTTACAAACTGTATATATAATTAATACGTGGAAGTGCCAACTAGGCCACATTCATGTTGAAATGACTCACTTTCTAACTAAAATGAGTTTGACACCTCTGCTGTTCAGGATAAGAAGGTAGAGAAGTCTTCACTTCACTTCACACATCTTCACCGAAGACAATATTTTTGTTTGTGTTCATCTGAGTGACATTTATTAAAAAAAAAAAAAAAGTTGAAAAAAAGTGCTCTATTGAATACTCAAAGCTTAGACTTTAATTAAAAAGAAATAGAGAGAGTAGCTTGGAATATTCTCCATGCATGAAGTAACTAAATCTGCTGCACGACATTCAAACCAAGTCCCAAGAATGCTTGTACTAATCTTGAATAAAACACTACCAATGTCAAACTTCATCAGGACTAGTGTCTGTGCAATGAGGCAAGACATCTTACCACCCAGCGTAGCCACAGGCTGGTCTCACTGGCAGTACGGAGAGTTACATTTGCAGGGGAGATATCTGGAGGAGACTGCAAGGTCTGGATCTTCCTGGAAGCCTGACTGGGAGGACTGGTGCCCACAATGTTTACCTGGCGCATGCGGAACCTGTGATAATTAAAACCAGTGGATAAGGGGAAAAAAATCTAAAGATTGATCTGATAAACATGCAAAAAAAATCAGAGGAGTCAATTTAGTATTAATAATACATTAAACATAAATAACCCAAAAAGGAAATCAAGTTATTGTAATGGAACTTCTTTATTTAATGACCAAAGCTACTGTATTTTACTTGAAAGAGAGATGTACACCAGGGTCGGGGTCAATTATCCATGTTCAATTATAACTAAAGTACAATCATGGTGACAAGCATTTCTTTTTCAATTACAATTCAAATTATTATTTCCACCTGAAAGTCCATTACAATTACATTCTCAATTACTCAAGTTCAAATTCAATTAATCACATGAATTACCTAACCTGAAATAAATAAGCCCATATAACACAACCTTCCTCTTGTGTTAGCTTTCTGTTAGCATCTCTTATGATAACGGTTGAGTTTTGACCCATGTCTTAAATCAGCTGTAAAATACACTGAAAAACATAATCTACAAATCTTATTAGTTTTTAATGTCTTGGTTACTTTGTTAGGCTTATTTCTCAATAAAAATATTAGCATTATATTTTTGATGTGGGCATTTGAGCCTTTTTTTCTGTCAAAAAATGGTAAAATGATCCTCAAGTAAAGTGACAGGTAGTGGAAAAACTTGATCTGAACCATATTTTTATTAATTACGTATGTGTAAGAAATAGAACTGTGACATGGTTCTGCAGGTTTGCGTTTGAATACATTATAATTGATGGTTTTTGTAGACGTTCCATGACAATTACAAATACAAAGTTATTTATCTGAACCCAATTATAATATAATTATGATTAAAACGGCAATAGATTTTTTTTTCAATTACCATTTCAATTTTAAATACGTCATATTTGTAATTAAAGACTAATAAGGCCAACCTTGATGTACGCTACACTAGAATTTGCTGTTGTGTGTGCTCACCTGTAGAAAGTAAAAGGATTCAGATCCAAGACTTCCAGTGATCTTGCATCAGGTTGATTAGCCAGCTGCTGAACCATTAGCCACTCTTCATTCTCACCAATCACACCGACCTACCATCAATCAAACAAACCGTGTCAGCACTTAAGAAAATTAGACTAAAGATAAAATCCGAACGTAATCGGGCTTTAAACTCGCAACCATTTCAGTGTAATTTACCTGCGCTTCAACCTGCCATTGGGAAATAGAAGTCTTTCCATCATAACCAGGTTTAAACTGAAGAGTCACAGACCGGGAACCAATGTTGGAGATCGCTAAATTGGTGGGAGGACCAGGCAGTTCTGAGAAAGAGAGTCAAGAATGTATAGATTAAAAAAAAAAAAAAAAGCTGCAGACAGTATTGTCCAATGGATATGTTTAGTACATCTCCATTGTTCACTGACCTGGTGGCACTCCAGAGGATATAGTAGAAGCAGAGAGCTGGCCTTGGCCTTTGGACGTCATTGCCGCTACCTGGATGGTGTAAGTAGTGAGCGCAGTGAGTCCGGTCACCTTGTACTCCTGAGTAAGACTCGGCAAATAATGGGTCACCCTCGTATTGGTCCTATTGAACTCCTCCCAGGAAATACGATAACCTAACACAAGAAGAGAGGTAAACACAGTGCATTGTTACATTGCTTAACATCAAATTCATGAATACCAACATTTTCATTGATTAGGAAGCTAGATTAGAACAGTTTGATGGAAAAACAAAAGAGATGATAGATAATATTTTTTTTTTGTGTATTTTATTGACCAGTCCATCATAAAAGATGCGAACAAAAATTTAACACAAGTGGAAGGTTGCGTTATATGGGTTTATTTATTTCAGGTTAGGTAATTGTGATTAATTGAATTTGAACTTTAGTAATTGAGAATGTAATGTTAATGGACTGTCAGGTGAAAATAATAATTTTAATTTTAATTGTTAATGAAAAAAAAAATGCTTGTCACCATAATTGTAATTTAGTTGTAATTGAACATGGATGGTTACGTTTTTATTTATTATTATTATTTATTAAAGGCTCAGTAATTGTGATTAATTGAATTTGAACTTTGGTCATTGAGAACACAAATGTAATTGAAAAGTGGAAGAATAATAATTGTAATTTATATAATAATAATAATAATAATAATAATAATAATAATACCGGTGATGATGCATAAAATTTTTATAGCACTTTTTGGACATTCAAAGATGCTTGGTAGTGGGACTGAGTTTCAAAGGGTGGAGGCAACGATGGTGAAGGCTCGGTCCACCAAGGTTTGGCGGTTAGTGCAGGTGATGGGAGTGAGGCGGTTAGTGCGAGTGATGGGAGTGAGGCGGTTAGTGCGAGTGATGGGAGTGAGGCAGTTAGTGTCGACAGAGCGGAGGTGATGGGTGGGTTGGTGTTGTTGCAGGAGCTCGGTGAGGTAGGGCGGGGCCAGGTTATAGAAGGACTGGTTGGTGAGGAGGAGGAGCTTGTATTGAATGCGGTATTGAACGAGGAGCCAGTGGAGCTGTTGGAGGATGCGGTGGTGTGTTCTCTAGACCGGGTGTGAGTGAGGAGACGGGCAGCAGAGTTCTAGATGTATTGCAGTTTTTGGAGATGAGTGGTGGGAAGTCCGTAGATTAGAAAATTACAGGAGTCGAGTCTGGAAGTGATGAATGCATGGAGGAGGATTTCAGCTGTTGATTGGGTAAGGGAGGGGCGGAGGCGGACAATGTTGTGGAGGTGGAAGAAGGATGTTTTAGTGATGTGGTTGATGTGTGTTCAGTATGAGAGGGAGGAGTTTAAAATGATGCAGAGGTTGCATACACAGGGGGAGGGGGGGACATTGTGACCATCAATGAGAGGATAAAGTGATGAGTTTTGTTTTTTTTTAGTTGTAATTAAAAAAGCTGCTCGTCACTATCATCATATGTTAGTTGGAATCGAACATTGAGAAATGAAGACGTAATTGTAATTGAAAAATGTAATTGACCCCAACCCTGATCACCTGTGAGAATGCCGTTTTTCTCCTGTGGCTCCTTCCAGCTGACTTTCAGCGATGTGTCTAAGATGTCAGTGAAGCTGAGGTGTCCCACAGCGCCGGGGGCTAGAAATCACACAGCAGGAACATAAGCTTACATTCATCCTTTGATACTATTCATATCCTAAACAGAGACACGTACTATCCTCGTGGGTGCGTAGCCGCTGGGGGAGGCTGCGGGGTCCGTCTCCAGGAGTGGTGAAACACAGCACCGACGTGTAGTACTCTGTGAATTTTTTAAGGCCAGATATGTAACCTACACGTACGCTGTCCTGGAAGTTGGGGGGGACGGTGACAACGGTGAACTCGTTGGCACGTCCAGGTTCCCATGCCAAGAGCTGGAAAGGATCAGAAAAACATGTTTCACTCTTTTCTATTCTTTTTTTTTTCACCCACAATATTTCTTGAAGCCCCGCTACAACAGGGGTCACCAAACTTTCTGAAATTGCGAGCTACTTCAAAGGTACTGAATAATCCGAAGGGCTACTGGTTTGATATACAATTCTTAAATACTAAATTTCACGGTTTCACTTTAATTAAAGGGTAAGATTGTGAGGAAAACTGGCAGTAACTTAAAAAGGTAAGAAACGTTTCAACACGCAATTCTTTTTTTTTCTTAATTCATACAATTGTTTCATTTTCATTCCATTTCATAGGAAATCTTTATGCTCTTATTAACTAGCCACTAACATCACATTGCACTCTCACAGTCAATTCTTCCCCACCCCTTCCATTTTCCTACCCTGACTCCCTCTTCCCTGTTCTTTTCTAGCTCACCAAGGTGTAACACTGCCCTCTCTTTATACATTCTCCCTTTAATAATGTTTTCCCCCTCCATCCTTAGGGAGGGCTGATGATGGTCACAATTATGCAATAAAAATAAATTCATTTATTTAATTGCAACAATAAAACATGCATTGCTGTCTTGAAAAGACTGCACTTCATGTCGTGTTGACCTTCGACAGCATGTGCAGGCAAGGCAAAAAAAACAAAAACTAGCCACTAACTAACAACTTTTTAACTCATCGTACAACATGCAAATGTTGTACAATTGAACAATTTTGTAATATTTTAGAAAAATCCACTTTTCATTTTTAAAAACAATTTGCAGCTTCTTTAACAAATTCCTATCTGCAACACTTAAACAAATTTGCCTCAATGTCTCAGTGAAAATAAACATTTAAAGATGGTTAATTTAGTTAAAAAAAAACGTACAGTGCAGCATGTACTCCATTAAAGCTATAATGACATTTGGGGTGACCATGGTGGTAGAGAGGTCATCCTCTGATTGAGAGGTTGGATGTTCGAGCCCGGTCTAAACCGGTCCATGTGTTGAAGTGTCCTTGGGCAAGACACTGTGTCCAATGGCGGCTCTGTCCCATTGGTGTGTGAATGAGATTATATGTAAAGCACTTTGTGACCTCTGTCTGTGAAAGGTGCCATATAAATACTTACTCTCTTACATTTGTCACCTGCATTTATCTATGTGAGTTTGAAGCCTGACAAGTAAATCAGATTTTAGACAAAGCTCATTGGTTAATAGTGCTCTTGTTAGAAGAGGCCTGAGGGCACCTCTTACTGGGGGTTTCCACTGGATACGTCTCCGCTGCCCCACGGCACCGATCCGGTTTTGCCCCACTGTCCGCCGTCCGGTAATCCACACCGGTTGCGTTTTGAGTGCGCCACGGTGCACTCCGGTTGAACGACAGCGATGTCATGAGACAGAGCGGTTCTCACGATAATCACGCGAGAACGCATGTGTTATGAACACAACAATAAACAGGTCAGTGTTCCTAACGAAGGAGAACAAGAAGGTTTGACTCTGGATTTGTCTAGCCACATTTTTTATCAACAGCCAACAGAGGAGAGATAAAACTGCACCAGTAAAACATGAACTAAATCAAAGTTGCTGCAGTTTACAGTGTAGTTACAGTAGGAGAGGAAACAATATAGTGGATGTGAATTTGTTTTTACACATTATGACGTTTTGGTGATGTATATACTTGAAATATAATCTGAAGGGTTTTATTTTGAAAAGTAACCCGATATTTTATTTCGGAATACGTGCTTAATTTCCTGTTTAGCTTAATTTGCTCTGTGCTGATTGATGCGTCGTGCTCCGGTGTCCACCAGAAATAGAAGCCCTGCGTATATCTGGCGGAGGGCACCGGACTACCGCAGCTAGGAAGGAGCAGACACGCAGCGCAGCGGGCCTGGTGGAAATTAACCCATAGACTACAGCGGAAACCTATCAGCTCCGGTGGCGCGGCGGTGATGTAAAGCAGCAGAGCCGCATCCAGTGGAAATTGGGGATTATGGTCCATGTGGACTACCTGGTGCCCATGGGCATCATGTTGGTGACCCCTGCAGCCCCTACAACATCAGGACAGCGGCTTCAATCTTTAACCACAAGAGTGCATTAGTTTAAAGTAAGACCTTCTCACCTTGTATCCCTGATTGATTCCATTGATAAACTGCGGGCTGGGAGCGCTCCAGGTAAAACGCACAGTGGTGGAGTTGACAGGCTCAGCTTGTACATTACCCGGCGGCACAGTGGGAACTGATTCAGTGGGAGAAGAAGGAGAAAAACAAGGAGTGAGGAAACGATCAGTTAAGAAGGAGGGACAGACAGGTGAAGGTAAAAAAAGAAGGAACAGTAATGAGACAGGGATTATTAGCAGAATATCTATGACAGCGCTTTCAGATGGGTCTCATTAAGACAGCGTGAGTTTGGGGCTTTTGAGTATTTATATTTTGGCTCATTTGGGATGGAAAGTGTGTGCCAATCAAACTGGGTTTGAACGTGGTTGCCTCGGGCAGCTTTCAGGTGAACCCTGCAGCGGTTTTATTGAAGTGAAAACACCACTTCTAATGCAACATCTGAAAACAAACATGCAGGGAGTTGCACAAACAAACTGGGCAGTATAAAACATGAGGCCTGCAGGCCTGAACAGACCAGCCTCCAGGGTGTCGGTATCCTGCATTTTTGCAGAGCTTAACATTTTAAATAGTAACTAAACCCCTGCCTTCTCCTGACCTGCCACTAGGAGGGAAATTAAAAAAAAAAAAAAAAAAAAAAAAAAAACTTGATTATGATTATGGGCGGAGCTCCTGTAGCAGTTAAGACACGCCCAGTCTATTCTATAAAATATCCAATGAACGTCAAACGATCTATGTAACGTTAACTAGCTGCACATTACGCAGTATTCCTCTCTATTCACTGTTCTCTACTTCCAACCTACTCACCACTCATTGTAGAGGCGGGGCTAACAGTGCTTGTTTGTGACGCAAGATGGTCCCAAAACGTCACATGATCTTGTTCTCAGCCAATAGGAAAAATCAATTTTAATAGACGGGTTTCAACCCATAGAGTATGGTGTTATTTTTGTGCCACATTTATGAGCAAATAATGCACAGTTTTGAGCACAAAAACATGTTTTTTGCAGGAACTCAAAATTTTTTTGTGTGTAAAAATGACAATAAAGCGCAAAAAAACTGAGCAAGTGCGAGCGAACAGATCAATAATGTGCTCAAGAAATTATTTTTTATACTTGCTGAATACACATAAGCGTGAATTAACAACATTTTTCCTCATTTTTCCCCATGTGCTCTTTCACAGTGTATCCCTCCGTTTGCTCGTGCTCTCTCTCTCTCTCTCGTTTAGCACTCCCTGTGCGCTCAACTTTGCCCATACACTCGCTCAACATGACACAGCGTTACAATGTGCGATAAGGTCAAGCAAACAGGAGACAGACTAGACAGGGCAAATTCTGATTGGCTGTTTCGTTAACCAATCTTAATGAGGCGGAAGCAAGCCAGCTACGGACACATTACTTCTGCCTCATTACGATTGGTTACTGAAACAGCCAATCAGAATTTGCCCTGTCTAGTCTGTCTCCTGATTGGTTGACTGGGCACTTTGTAACACTGTGTCATGTTAATGCGAGACGTACAAGCAGAGTTTAAGCGCAACAGGGAGTGCTAAACTGAGAGAGAGAGAGAAAGTAACGAGCGAACGGAGAGAAACACTGTGGAAGGAACACATGGGGAAAAAACGAGGACATTTTTTTTTGTTAATGCATGCTTATGTGTATTCAGTGATTATGAACAATAATTTATTGAGCACATTATTGGTTATTGTTCGCGTCAAACCGCTCTGTTTTGCACTTTAGCTTAACTTTTACACAAAAACATAATTTTTGAGTTCTTGCAAAAAACTAACCCTAAACCCAAAAAAAAATAAAAAAAATAAAAAATACAGATCTCTAATTGTCTTCACACTTCCAGGAATGAAATCCCCTTGAGCCTTTTTGGAATGTGGTGGAATGACAACGTTCATCATGGAACTGCAGGCAATAAATTCATTATGTGATGAAATGTAATCTGTATCTTTATAAGGGGATCAGCTTTCAGCACATTGCTTCATCACATACCACGTGAATGCCGAAAGTTCTTAAGCCCAACGTGGATCCATCCCTTGTGTCGCAAGGAAAAAAATAAAGTATATTTGCACATTTTGCGTGTCTTTATTACAGTGAGTGATTGTAAACATCTCATTAATGAGAGCAGAGCTAAACAGCACCAATGCCCTCGCTCGCTGTCGATGTTCATCAGGCGACCTGAATGATGAAATCATTACTCGGAAATAAACAATGTGATGTTTGCGTACCTTCGAGCCTTTATAGTTAGCTATAAACGTGATTTTTTTTATTTTTTTTTTTTGTTTTGCATTTCCCTTGAAACTATGGTACTCTTTTGTGTTTACCTTGCGAGATTGGAGCTGAGTCTGATTTTAACTGATAAGGCTTCACACAAAATGCAGCTGAGAACAACGTATGCCAGGTGAGTTTTTCCATCATTTTTTCTAAAAGGTGGCCCGAATTATGGTGCTCTGCCAAAAAAAAAAAAAAGATGCATATTTTTCAAATTGATTACATAAACTAAACTGCATTAGTACAGTAAGGTCATGAAGGATTTTGATATGAAAAAAACAAAACAATCAGACACAAACGAACAATAGGTTACTGAAAGTAGCAACATAACTTAAACAAATCTTATCAAGGGAAGGAGGTTATGTGAGTTTAAAATGCACTAACAGTTTGGTGTAGGGAATTCAAGTGATTTTATCAATTTATACTGTCGATTGGCTTTGGATCTTTTCACATATTTTAAATGGGAGTGCTCGCAGGAAATAACGCTAACCAAAAAAATGATGAAAAAAATCTACAAAACTTTAAGTCTGCAGTGGCAGAATCATAATAACCACACTTGATTCATCTGCACAATTTAATGAAATCAAAATAGCCTCTGAGTCTGCAGGTTTAATAACTGTGTCTGAGTGGGATATGGAACAGAATAGATAATTTTTTTCTATTTTCCTCCAGCGTTTCTCTTTGCTCGGCAAATGTTTTGCCGAGCTAAGAGATCTGTCTTCATGGAAACAGATTTAACATGACAAACATTCAGGAGACGCAAGTCAGTTTCTTTCAAAGCTTCATGTACGGTACAAGGAAAGGGAATCCAGTTAGGAGTCAGTGCGGCATGAGAGTCAGTCCGCTATACAAGCCACAGCAAATCAAACTCAACTTAATCCCAGAACTGACTGTGATTTATGAAAGCCAGGAGAAGCTGAAGCATTTGGTCCTCTTGTGATAAAAGCCTGGATTAACCTTTTAACACGCTGATAGGCAGGCGGCATGTTAATTTACAGCATAAAAGGTTGTGTCACCTTGTTACAAAATGATCTGGGAGGCCATATTTTAACACATCAATCCCTCCATCGCTTCTATCCTATTATTGTGATCAGGATTGCAGGAAGTGAGAAGGCTTTTCAAGATACCTGGTGGTCGGATACTTTTCATCCATATTTGTATTGTAGCTGCTTATGAGGGGGCAGGCAGCCTAAACTGCCAGGAATCTATTGTTATGTACATGTTGTAATTCTCCTTCTTTTCTTTCTCTACAGTAAGGCTCTAAAGTTCAAACTATTGAAAATTCACAACAAATCAACCATAAGTGCCACAGATTTGCAACTTTCACCAAAACGTAGCCCCCGACACTGAAGAAAATCATATTCATTTAAAATTATTGTGAATTATGAAGCTTCTGACTCAGTTTTTTCAAAAAATTGTGTTGAACCTATTTTCTCCACCATATTTTGACCCAGCCTACAGTGCATCAAAATGTTTGACTGTAAACATAAATTCTTGCTAAAAACATTTTTTATGTTAATTAAAAGAGACAACATTTTTGGAGAAAATATCAGAATTTCATCTAAAAAGCAGATTTTTATTTATTTATATTTTTTTTTAGAGCATTTTGAATTTCGCTTCCATGCTAACGCTTGTTAAGAGTTGATGCAAAAATGACATTTTTCACTCATAAAGACAATAAATCATTGTTAACAACAAAATGATCAACATTTCCATGCAACTTGTGTATTTTCAGGTTTTTGTCTTAATAACAAAATGTTTGTAATCTGTTTTCACACACTAACCGCATCTGTCTTGTTTTGCCTGAAATTGTCCGGCCCTGACCATTGCTGTGCATCAGATGTAATTCTCTATGGGTTTAATGCTGCTGCTTTTCTCCATCTTGCACAAACAAAAGTGAAAGAGACAGAGACGAGGAAACAACGGCGTAGAAAATAACCAGGTGTTGTTGAAATGTAAAGCTACATGACGCCAGTGAAAGTTCTCAATATGTGTTCTAATCACTTTGCTCAGCGTGCACAATCAGAGACGGAGTTTTCCCTGGCAGCGATGGAGGGTATGACATTCATCATTACCCGGTAATTTATGAGGGGAATCAATTAAATCTGAACTGTGAGAAGATGAGGAAAGTCTTCAGGTGGTGACAGAAATTATTCTCATTTTATGGAACAATGCGTGAGCCAGTGACTAAGCCTGGATTTAAATAAATGCATTTTTACACAGAACTGTGGAAATGGGTGGAAAATAAAAACAGTATTTTCAATTGAATCAAGATAAATGGGTGTTAAAACTCTGCAGGTGAAGCCAGACACTCAACCCTTGAGTGAACTTTTGCTCAGGTGAAGCATTTGGTTCATGGGTTAGAGTTTTTAGGCTATTTATTCACCCTATGCCTCGGCTTGCCATTCCCGGGGATGCTACTGTAGAGAGCTGTATTAACGATGTCAACCCTGTCTGAATTTTATTATTTAAAAAATGTCTTGAACTTAAGTAAGATCTTCATAATGTTATAACAATACAGAAGAGTTGAAGTTATTTGTTGATTAGCCTATATTTAAAGC
The DNA here is from genome assembly GCF_900634775.1 of Gouania willdenowi. Taxonomy (NCBI): domain Eukaryota; kingdom Metazoa; phylum Chordata; class Actinopteri; order Blenniiformes; family Gobiesocidae; genus Gouania; species Gouania willdenowi. The sequence goes on along the minus strand of NC_041051.1, from coordinate 16,857,208 downwards.
TTTGTTGTTTTATCCCAAATCAGGAAGTAGCAGCCCTAGGAGTGAAGTGGATTGATAGAAAATGTAATCTGGAGATTAAATATATATATATATATATATATATATATATATATATATATAGTATAAATAAAGGCTTCATAAATATTTAAATTGAACATCATTTGCTTGGAAAAAAAAATGTTAAAGGTTGAACATGCTGCTTAAAAATGTGTTTTGATCTCCACAGTTAACACAGAGTTTTGTGCATTGCATTGTGGGATGTGGAGTCCTGCAAACAGATGCATAGAAGTGTTTTTACTTCATTCACACTGTGATTTCTTGCATTTGCCCGCCCAAAATTCTGCCAAAGTGACTTCCCAAAACATTTCTGGTGTTTTCACGGATTAAAAGTTGTGGCAAAACAATAACAAATGTATATTTTTTAAACTTAAAGATCTGAATCCGGTCGAAATTGAATGTCTTGCAGGTTAGGGTTAGGAGAAGTTAGGGAGAAGATGAGAAAAGTCTTCAGGTGGTGACAGAAATTATTCTCATTTTATGGAACAATGCGTGAGCCAGTGACTAAGCCTGAATTTAAATAAATGCATTTTCACACAGAACCGTGGAAATGGGTGGAAAATAAAAACAGCAATTTCTATTGAATCAAGATAAATGGGAGTTAAAACTCTGGAGGAGAAGCCAGACACAAAACCCTTGAGTGAACTTTAGCTCAGGTGAAGCATTTGGTTCATTTTCCCTCACAGTTCGTCCAAGACTGTTGGATCTATTGGGTAAAGAACTCAATACAAATGAAAAAGCAGAGCTGTGAGGCAACAGCACTTAGTCTTTCTCTTGTCTTTTACAAGCTTTACTAATGCTGCTCTGTAATAATGGCAGACTTCAGACAAAAGGTCGTCTATTCATGTTGGGAAATGAAAAATACACTTCTTTGTCACTAAAAAACACTTCAAATAAAGATCTTTGCAAACAGGTTGAAGTACTCCTTCTATCCGACTTTATTTGGAACTCATGTCTTGCTGCGCTTCATTAGTAGACTTGCGGTAATCTGCCATAAAACCTGTGAATGGCTCTCACCTCCTTGCAGGGTCCACTCAGTGACTTTGGGGCTGTAGGTGCCTCTGCCTGCTCCATTATAAGCTGCTACTTCAATCTCATAGTTGGTCCAGATAATGAGATCCTCCAGTAGGAGACTGTTCTGGTCTGGGTTGGTAATATTTTTCATTTGACAATCGACTGGAAGCCCCGACAGACAGTACCTAGCAACAACAAAAAAAGATGTTTGATGAATAGAGACCACACGGGCAGACATTTAATCTGAAGTTAGATATATTTGCATTGCTGATTAAGAATAAAGGAGAAATAGGGGTGTGGAAAACAAGCTATAAAGCTGAGCTGATAAGGCCAATAATAGGAGGATTCTATGGAAAAAATGAGGCGTAATTTATGTAATTGGCACTAATTGTTCTGCAACAGAGAATGTAAAAAAAGAAGGAAGATAAGAACATTATTCTCACATCTGGATAACGAGAGAGGACTACATATCCTTGGACAATAAAGAAAACAAAAAGTGTATGGCAGGTATTGGTCCAACCTGATGATGTATCCCTGCAGTGGACCGTTCTGATGACTCTCCGGGGGTGGCTGCCACTGAATCATGATGGACTGATTGGTACGGCCACTGGCAATGACCGTTTGTGGGGGGGCACTGGGAGGTTCCTCAGGGAGGGTGAGCCTGCAGGAGCGAGAGAAGGAATAGAAGAACAGCCGCAAATGAGCAGGAGGAAAAAAAAAAGAGTCCAGCCATGTATTAATAATCTTTGGTTTCTGCACATTTCTATTCCATTTCATCATAGACATCAAATCAATAATAAAGCCAGCTTTTTTGCACACCATAAAGTAAAGCAAGGGTGCTGCTTCTTTGTCCTAAACATATTCATTAAATAACGTCCACAGAGGGTCTTTCTGTGGCACGGAGAGATATCAAAGAGAACAGAGCAGCACAATGAGGAGACAATGTGAGTAAAGCAAAGATATGAAAGAAAAAGACAAAGAGAACCAAGCAGACAGGCGGACTTTCCCTTAAGTCAATTTAAAATGACATCTTGATTTTTTTTTTCTTTACCCCTTTGCACCGGAGTCCTGCTTTGGATGAGATAAAGCAGAGAGTTTAAGATCAAAGAGGCGTGCCCGAGAGATGTCTGAGAAGAGCTTTGCACTTACTGAGGCACAGTCCGCTTCCTGTGGTGCACAGCTGTACGTCCACCTTTTACATAGGAATTAAACTCTGTGAATGACTGTGTGCTGATAATAACTGTAAAGGTGCATGGTGGGTCGCCATGGCCTTCAGTTCAAAGCAGGCATAGAGGAATCAAATAGGTTGTGCTCAGACATTGGGTGTGCGGGGGTGAATAACGATGAGAACAGAATGACTTCGAGTCCGTGTGTTTATACTGGCGTGCGTGTGCGTGTGTGTGTGTGAGAACACTCATATTTCATTTTGCTATTCGAGAGAATTCCCATGAGATTTCAGCGCCTCTCTAAAACCAGTGTGTGTTTCGCACAGCAAAGGCCGTCATTAGAAGGGGGAGCGATGAAGCTAGGTCAGTGCACCCATCGAGTCCCCACAAAGTGCAATTTCAGCTCATTCACAGCAATAGCTATAGAACAGTACCATCACGTAGCCACTGCTACTCTCTCCCTCACTCCACCACAGGGGCTGTGACCAAAAAGTGGACTTTGAGGAAATAATCAAAGGATTCTCTATTGAAAGAACGAGCTGTTCCAGGGCACCAAAAACACTTTTCTCATGGAAGTGATAAAAGGAAGATAAATCACCACTAAACAGTACCCACCGCTCCGTCTCTTTGCTGAACTGCCCTCTGCCCACGTCGTTGACAGCACACAGGCGGAACTGGTAGGAGCGAGCTGGGATGAGGCCACCAACAGTCACCCCGTTAGACTCCGGCTCTATGTTGGCCAGCAACACCGTCCAAGGGGCATCTGACCCAGAAAAAAAGCACAGAGGCGCAAGCTGTGAGAACACACTGAAGGAAATGACCCCGTCAGCTCATAAATAATCCTCAAAATATGTCTGATAGCTCAAACTTCTTTAAATTAACTGGGTACCGCTTTATTTGAAGTTTTATACACAAGGCTGACATTATGCTGTCATTACCTGTCATTAGCACGAATAAGGTGTCATGAAGTCTGTCAATAAAGGGTAAAGATTGCTGAATACATATGTATTTGGGTATTAAGTAGTGCTGTTGATTGATCCAAGTCCAACTTTGAACATTTTAGTAAAAGTATTGTAATTTAGTGTTTTTAGCTGTAAAATGTCAGCGTTACTTCCCCATATTACAATTGATTTTTTTTTTGCTATTGGCTGAGACCAAGATCATGTGACATTTTGGGACGTCTTGCATCACAAACATGCACTGTTAGCCCCGCCCATTTTAATAAAATTATCAGCTGTGGGCTGTACAATCTGTGGTGAGTAGGTTGGACTGAGAGAAGAGTGAATAGAGAGGTATATTGAGTAATGAGTAGCTAGTTAACATAGCATAGATTGTTCACTGGAAATTTTATAGTATAGAGTGGGCGTGTCTCAACTGCTCCAGGAGCCCCGCCCACTGTTAAGGCATATTTTGAATTTCTGTCCTAGTGGCAGGTCAGCAGAAAGCAGGGGTTAAGTTACTCTTTAATGCTACGTTACCGAATGCGTCTTCTGCGGCACTGGACGTGTCTGCCGCACGAAACGTTCCTCAGGTTTCACAGGATAAAAAAATTTCCCCTTTTGGTTCATATGTTTGAAGCAAAGCACCGCCCACCAGCGACACATCCAACTCTGTGAGTTTCACTGCCTGCTGAAGTGAGGAGCTGTGCTCCTTTTTCTCCTCTCATAATCATAAACCACAAGTGAAAAAAATCCGTTGTGATTAGCGGCTAATGCTATCCTAGCTCAGTGCTGACTTTCAAAGATGAAAACTACAGAGAGAACTTTTACCTGCTACTACCAACTATTCGCTGATTCTCCTCCACGCCAAATCCTTCCTAGTTCGGTCCCGGTTATAAAGGCTGTGTCATACAGCTCCAGGTGGTCACACACAGCTTCTACTCCATGGTTGAATGGGTGAACAGACAGGTGTCCGTGTTGACGACCTGACATCATCGTCAACAAAGACTGATTGGCTTTCGTCATGCGTAACAGTCTCAGGAGTTCAATATTCTCAACTCTTGCTAATGTGCGAATGTGCAAATATGACGTAAAATCAGGAGTGCGCTCGCACGGCCAACACTCTTGACGCGCGGATCGGACTGCACCGCCACACAGGAAAGATGTGGACTCTGGGATGCGTCTATCCATTAACTTTGTATGTAATCTGGTCGCGCAAACATTTCGTGACGCATCCAGTGTGAACGCAGCATCAGTGTTGTTCGCTAAATTATGACACCTATGGAGCTATGTTGACATTTTTTGGGTTAGGTGGAGGGATCTAGTGGGGTTAGGGTAATGAACAACACTTAATGACAGCCTTTATGACACCTTAGTCATGCTAATGACAGGTGTCATGTCATAAGTAAAGTGGTACCCATACTGTTGAAGCGGTTACAAAAAAGCAGTGATTTTCTCTTTAAATATCGGATTCCAATTCTTATTACCACACCTCGATCCTAACTGCATGCTCACATTCATTCTGCCTTTAATCAGCAACCATCTATTCAGTTAGACTAAGCTTCACCTAAAACAGCTTTTACTCCGTGCATGAAAGCGTTCCCGTTTCTTAGGTTTCATCAAGGGGGGAAAAGATAAGAACATTGGACAGCAACACAATTTGGTACCCTGATCATTTGTCGGAAAGCACACAGGTGAGGTAATTGAGTTATATTGATTGCAGAGGGCATGCAAGGCTGCAACTGCCAATTTGACGGAGAACGGTGGAAATGTATTATAATAAGAAAAGAGACAAAATCCTCCCGGGAGTGTGAGGCACCTAGTGCTTTGAAAAAAATAAAATGCTAGGCTTTGTGTGGCGTAAATGGTGTCACTGGTTGTAATTGGAAATTTCAAATCACTCACTGTTTTCAGACACTTCCATGATGTAGCGTATCAGAGGGCTGTTGCCGTCGAACGCCTGGGCCCACGTCAGGTTGATGGCTCTTTTCTCAGCGGTACTCAAGATTGCCACAGGGTTTTCTGGTGCGTGGGGCAGTTGTCTAATAAGCGTACAAGTAAGAAAATAGAAAGAAGAGATAACATGAAATAAAATCAGACAAGAAAAGCAGGAAATAAGAAGAGTTAAAAAAGCCAAAGCAACACCTTTGGTTTGCAAATATTGAGGGTATGTGATGGATTACAGCGAGGAGTGGAGATAAACCACAACAGTGGAGAAAACATCCATCCATCATGTTCTGGTCAGACATTAATAAGAAAAAAAACTGCAGACGGCAAGATAGGAAGAAAGGCGACAAGGAGGAAATAGACGAACCTGACTCGGAGGTAGGCGCTGCGGGAGTCATTGCCACCAACGGATGTCACCCTACACGTGTACGTTCCGATGTCGCCTGACCACGTCTGTGAGATGTGCAGCATGCCGTCGGGATCCAGACGCAGACGCGGCGCCGTGTTCACGTCAATCACCGCGCCGCTTTTCTCCCACACATACCTGAAAGTATTTGCATGTAACACACAGACACACAGACAGACATGTGCTGCCTCTTCCCAGTTTACCATTCATTATGTGAGGGTGTGACGGTGCATTTGTTTGCCTTGTGTCAGTTCATACACCGTGACTGAAGGGGCCGACACTGATGAAAAGCCCAGCAGGGCCGACAGCTTTGATAGGATCTTTGAATAAGGCGCACATCTCTCTGTGACACATACAGTATAGAGCTGCCTCTCCCCTACACCCCACTTTCATTCACATGCACATCAAAATACACATACCCCGAGCTTCTATGATTAATTACGACTATTTGAGCTCTCCAGCTAATCTTCTCTGTGTTGTGTTTAATTAAAGGCGCTGTCTGAAGTTATTACTCTGTTTACATATTCATCTGTTTACCCCGCAATCTGATCAATGGCTTAGGCCCACAGGTGACATGCACTCTAATCACCGGGCTCCACAGACATCATTTAGGTCCTCTGAGACAGATGCATGCACACACACACACACTCTATCATGCACAGAGCACGAGAGAGCCGTGGACTTATTTCTTCAATCCGACTTTAAGACTCTAATGTCGTCCCAAAGGAGATCTACAAAGGGTAAGAATTATTCCTAGATCTCTTTTTAGATTTCACAAACTAATTAGAACCAACACTGATGCCGAAGCTCATGTTGACTCGAGGAAACTAATGAATGCCGAACGACATGCAGTAGCCGTGAGTGATTACCTGACGGTGACACTGGGATCATGGGTCACGCCACAAGTCATCACAGCCTTCGTCCCTTTGATGACGCTCTGGTCCTGCGGTGGCTTATTGATTCGAGTTCGCGCTGTCAAAACAAACAGACGCAGTTGTTAATACACTGTGTTTGCACAGGAAAATTGAGTTTACATTGTTTGGATGTTATCTTTCACACCGTTTCCATTTGACACAGCTTCAATCATACAAATTGTGGAGAGTTCCTAAGGAAATAACTTTTTCAGCTATTTATTGACCCTATGCCTAGGCTTGCCATTCCCAGGGGTGCTACTGTAGAGAGCTGTATTAATGATGTCAGCCCTGTCTGAATTGAATTATTTAAAAAAAATTGGGAATAAACTACAACAAAAATCACTGTCCTCTGACTGGTGAAGAAACACAAGAACTGACATTGAGAATGAAGTAAAAACATGGTAACACTACTTGAAGTTTTATACATGAAGCTGACATCACGCTGTCATTATAATGAGATGACACCTGTCATTAGCATTAATAAGGTGTCATGGAGGTTGTCGTTAAGTGACGTTCATTACCCTAATCGTTTTTTATCCTAACCCTAACCCCTAACCCTACCTAACTCCATTAGATCCCTCCACCAAACCCAAAAAATGCCAACATAGCTCCAAAGGTGTCCAAATTTAGCAAACTCCACTTATTCATGCTAATGACACATAATGACAGCGTAATCAGGGGTGTCACTTTAATGCGTTAATTAGGATTATTTAATAACAGGAAAAATTAACGTGCTAAAAAAATTAATCGCGTTAATCCCTTCTTTTTTTCCGGTATACTCATAAATACTAATGCACCGGCTACAACGGTAGAAGCTGAGGAGTCTGAGGAGTCATTGAGCGCGTCAATTTTAGTTACAAAAAAACACACCAGATGGAAAACTAAAGCCCAGTTGTGTGCAAATTGTGCAAGAAAGAGTTTGTGGATCAGTGGAGGTCTTCTAGTCTCCAGCGGAACTTTTCCACCTCAACGCTAACTATGTAGCAGCTAGCACGGACAGCAGTGGATTTGTTACTCATGAATAAATCCATGAGTGACAAATGAACAATGTCAGTGGATAAATGATTATAGTGGACAGTCGATAACTCTGCCGACTGTCCACTATACTCAGTCGAGGATGTGGGCGGGGCTACTACTACTTTTAGAAGTGACTTAATTTTGTGATGAACATTGTTATTTTTGATGTGCTAGTTTACAGCACTGTGATTGATGGGTCTGATTTATTTATTTTAAATTATCTGAAGGAGAGAAAAAACAAGTGTGGTTTTCAATAATTGTATTGCTGAGAAAATTGTTCTTACTAACTGATAGCACTCCATATGAACCTGATGTTTTATTTCCTTTCTATTTTCTATTATTTGGAGAATGATGAAAGCACACATCAATATTCCCCTGATGGGGCATCAGCGGCCCTTTATAGTCTCACATACAGAGGACTGTAATGGTTATGAAGTCTGTTAAAAACAATAAATGACTTTATAAAGCCACTTTGTCATACATCATTCTTTCGATCTGCCACAAAAAACGTAATTTAAATGAAAATACCTCAAGTTGAGGGCGTTTCTCAGCAATTTTTAGGTTTGATTAAAAAAGAGATTAATTAAATTAATTAATCACAGAGCATAATTAATTCATCGCACAATATTTTTAATCTGTTGACGGCACTAAGCGTAATGTCAGCCTTTTGTATAAAACTTCAAGTAAAGTGTTGCCAAAAACACTTCTATGCATCCATCCACGGGACTTCACATCCCACAATGCGTCAAACTTTATCTAATAAATTACCATCTCCAACAGCTTTAATAAATTGGCTAATTAACAACACAAAGGAAGACTCATTTCTTTTAATCAGCTCACCCCAAACCACCAGGTCAGCCGAGGCCTCGTCAATCCCCCTGGAGTTACTGGCCATGCAGGTGTAGGTACCAGCATCCGAGAGGTGGGAGGGGCTGATTAACAGACTGCCAGACTCCAGCAGGGTGAACCTGGGCATCTGGACTGAGCCACTGGCCAAGACACGTTCACCTACAAGGGGAGGGAGAAGGAGTGATTGATGGCAGAGAATAGAGGACAAGGGGAAAAGGAAGAGAGATTAAGCTATTGGAGAACTGTCAGAGAAAACAAAGAGGAGAGCAAGCAGGTGAGCTAAAGTAATGGGGCACAGCCTGTTGGGTGGAAATGTATATTCTGGATTATTTCCAATGGCTCTCGTCAAACTGTGACATTTCAAAATGGAGCAAAAAAAAAAAAAAAAAAAAAAAAACCTCCAACCCTCCTTTCTGCTACTCGCTAAGCACACACACAGTTAGCCCACGCACCTTTCTGCCAGGTGATGGCTGGCCGTGGGGCTCCAGAGGTCTCACAATGCAAAATGACTGACGTGCTGTCAATCACGGCGCTGTCAGTCGGGCCAGCCGTGATGTTGGGAGCAATACCTGTGAAGGGAAAGCAGGGGGGGGGGCGGTCATCACACATACGCACACACACACACACGCACGCACGCACGCACATGCATACATTGAAGCAAAATTAAGTGTGACAGAGGTGATAATGAGAGACATAAACAGCTTTCTCCTAAATAAAGCAGGCGGCAGCTGGGAGCTTAATAGACTTGACAAAGGGGGGCAGCTGTCAGGTCTCATTCTCAGGAACAGCTCAGAGAATCTGACAAGGCACCTCCATCTCCCTGCTCCTCATGCTCAGCCTCTGATTCAAAAATAGCCAATAATTGCCTGAGCATCCAAGGTGACAAATGTGTCAGTGCAAAGAGATATATAGATAGAGGGTGTAGGAAGACAGAGACGGGCGATAAAAGAAAAAAAAAAAAAACAGATTTAAATGAGAACAGAGCTGGGGGACTGAAGAATAAAGGAGGAGTGGGAACAGAGAGAGGAATTAAGAAGAATAAACTTTTAACTGAGCTTTAAAAAAAAAAAAAAAAAAAAATCTTCAGAGGACCTACTTGTAACAGCGAGGTAAGTGTTAGTCTGGATTTCTCCTGCAAGATTGCGGGCAAAGCACTGAAACATTCCAGTGTCGTCTGGCAAGAGACCGTTGATCTGTAGGCTGCCACCCGCCAACACTCTGTACCTGGGGATCTTCACAGGACTGATGGGCACTGCGTCTTTGTACCACACTATGTCTGGCTGTGGCGTGCCTGCACAAGGGGGGAAAAAATGTGTTTGTTTGTTTGTTTTTGCTTCATGACCCAATACTTCTTTTGATTCTTTAATATTTTGGTTGTTTTTCCACAGATTGAAATATCACAGAGAAGAAAAGCAAACACCACCGACCTCTTGCTTGACATGGAATATCCACCACCTTCTCCATTTCTGCACTGATATGACTTGGTGGCTCTTTTACAAATAAAGGATATTCTGTTTTGAAGAAGGGAAAATAAAAAATAAAATAAATTCATGTATGACTCTGACCAGGGTTGGAGTCAATTACATTTTTCAATTACAATTACGTCTTTAAATATAAGTAAGTAAGTAAAACGTAATTGTATAGCATCTCTCACAGACAATAGTCACAAACTGCTTCACTAGGGGTGAGTATTGACAAGGGTACTGCAATACAATACGTATATTTACGATATTTTGTGATATTCTACCGAATTAATATGAAAGTCGGTAAACTTGATATGAAACATATTGTGATAATTGTTAACTACATATGTGTAAGACATAGAACTGTAACATGGTTTTCCCCCAGTTTTGAGTTTTAATAAATTGTAATGACAGTTTTTATAGAACTTCCATGCCAATTACAATTACAAAGTCAATTATCTGAACTCAATTACAATTCAAATATGATTACAACAACAACAATTGCAATTAAAATATAATTACTGGAGAAAAAAAAATAAATTAATAAAAATCCTTACGATTACAATAGGGTTCCTGGCACCGCTGGTCCTAGGAACCGCGTATGCTTACATACACGGTCCCCAGGCCCCGCGGGCTTGGCCCCCCTAATTATGCCCATAATTGTAATTAATTACCAATTTCACAATCACAATTATAATTGACTCCAACCCAGACTCTGACTCTATGAAATGTCATTCTGACATCTGGTTTCTCACCTAGAACATGCAGGTAGGCCCCAGCGGTTGACTGAAGGGACGCTGCTGCTGCGAAAGTGACGCCTCACATTCAAAGTAGCCACTGTCACTGACTGTGGGCATGCTGATAACCAGCCTACGGCCAAAATCCCGGATCCCTGTGCTGACCACAGCACCATCTTTTCTCCAAGTTATACTCATTTTCACAAGAGGTCTACAAGGAAAAACAGATTTAAAAGTCAGAAAATGATTCAATCTGTGTGTGGTTTTTAATACAGGTTGCACATTCTCTGTCAAGGTTATTAATGCATTCATATTTCTGGTTTAAATCTTTGAATTGGAGATGGACAGTTAGTTTTCCAAGTCGGTGGGGGGGGGTTGGACATGAGAAAGGAAGAACAAAGGGAAACCTTGAATCAAAGAGAGGAAGGTAGAAAATGAAAACTTGTAAAACTCAATCCTTTCATTCATTCAAACAAAATCATTTCTTGGCAACATGTGAACGTGATGGGAGCAACGGTGTGTCTAGGATGTGTGCAAGTGAATCTGAAATGTGTTTTTGGTTCATCCATGCATTTACCTTGCATTGGCAACACCACTCCATGATAGCGTCGTTTCTCCCCACTGTTACACTGGTGTTCCTCGGAGGAACAATGATGGAGGGGGCGATGGGGTCTGCCGGTCCTCCTACATCTTTCACACACATCGAAATCAGGGTTGGGATTAATTACATTTTTCCGTTACAATTACATTTTCAATTACCCATGTTTAATTACAATTCAATCACAATTATTTTTATGCTCACAAAATCAATTACAATTACGTTCTCAATTACTAAAGTTCAATCACAATTACTCAGCCTGAAATAAATAACATAATACAAGTTAACCTTCCTCTTGTGTTAGCTTGTTAGCATCTCTTATGATAACGTGTCAGTTTAACCCACATCTTAAATCAGCTGTAAAATACACTAAAAACAATGATGTATTATGTAATTTATTTCCCATCTATTTGTTACCTTGTTAGTCTTCATACTTTTTGTGTCACTAACCCCTCGATTTATATTTTTTTTAAAGGTAAAATGTGGGAAAGCTTGATATGAAGCAGATAATAATGTTAATTACATAGGTGGAGAACGACGGGGGCCCCAGGCAGTGGAAGGAGGAAAGGACAGGGGGGAGTAGAAGGTCCAGGGCAAGGACAAGGACAAAGGAAAGGGAGGACGAGGACGACGACGACGACGAACGACGACACTGACGACTACTACATACTACTATTACTAGTACGATGCCTTACTATACTATTACTATTACTACTACGACTACTACGACTACTACTATACGACTACGACGAGGACGATACTATACTCGATTACTATTACTATTACTATTACTATTACTAACTACTACTACTACTATTACTATTACTACTTACTATATTACTAGTACTAGTACTATTACTTACTACTACTACTACTACTACTATTACTATTACTATTACTATTACTATTACTACTACTACTACTACTACTACTATTACTATTACTATTTACTATTACTACTACTACTACTACGACTTAATAATAATAATAAGCATTGGATTTATATAGCGCTTTATCATAGACACTCAAGCGCTTTACAGAATTAACACATTATTCTTTCACTCCACACTTAGTGGTGGTAAGCTACTATTGTAGCCACAGCTGCCCTGAGGCAGACTGACGGAAGCGAGGCTGCCACAGTGCCCCTCCGACCACCACCAACACTCACGCACTACATTCATACTAGGCAATATGGGTGAAGTGCCTTGCCCAAGGACACAATTGTAATTCATTATCAAATATGCGATTACAATAAAAATTGACCCCAAACCTGATGGAAATGCAAGAAAGAGTGAGTGAAATCTATAAAGCACCTGACACATGCCTGTGTGTCAGATGAAGACTGACCATCCGCCATCATCCTGTTATTACCACACCTGTGTTTACTTTAGATCCTTCTCTTTATCACACACGGACTATTTTTTTTTTTTTTAAGCGTGCTGTTCACCCAGGTGTTAGAAGCCATTATGTAACATAATTGAGACCAAACACCAAAAGTGATTAAATGCAGCACCATCACTCACAGGTTTCACTGAGCCTCCAGCCAACCATCGATTCACTGCCCTCAATCAGTGATCTCTCTCCCAATCTGATCCATTTTCCTCCACTTTCCTCCAGCACAGCTTACAAGCACTGTGCACTGCATGGGTTTGAGTGATTGCACAGTTCCAAACATGCTGTACTATGTGCATGGAGTGGAGTTCTGATATCTGTTTTGGTGCTTTTGTCCCTTTGTTTCAATTAGGCATCTCATGTAAATCAGTTCCCTAATTAAACTTTATTTAAACTATCTTGTTTAAAAACACATTATTTAGCATTCCCACACAATGCCCCCTGGAACACTCACGGCAACTACAAACTCCTCGTACAATTATAGTTTGGATATAAAGGAAGCTAACAAAAACAACAAAAAAAACAAAACAAAAAAAAAAGGCTTTTTTCAACAATTTCACAAGTACGTTTTCATTTGCATGAAGCCATCTTTATGTAAATTGATATAAATTGAGGCCGCAAGTGATTTTTTTTTTTTTTTTAACAAGTTTATTAGCTGTGTGGTTTCCATTATACTGCACGATCGGATTCTCTAACAATATAAATTATGAATGCTGTCGACAATTTTTTCATGCAATTTTTAGTATCATTATTATTTCATCTAAATGTAAAAAAAAATGGACAAAACGTGTGTAAAAGGAGGTGACCTGCAAATAAACCAAATGAAATTAGATTTTGTTCTTGCATTTTTAGAAAGATTAGTTGGAAATGTGTTATGGTATAGCATTAGCATTATAGCTTAATAAGTAAGTGAACACTAAATGGGTTTTCATCTGAATTGTAGGAGGGACTGTGCTTATATTCTTGTATCTGTGTGTGTTTGCTCTATGGCATATAGGGATGTCCCAATACAACTTTTTCATTTCCGATATGATACCGATATTGCAGCCTTGCATATCGGCGATACCAATATTGATCCGATATCAGCATGAATCATACATAGTTTTTTTTTTCTCTCTCTCTTCTTTGATAAAATAATAATAATGACTTACTGTATTGTATAGTGTGGAACATTAGAAAATGTCAGCATCGGTAGATGTGAGAAAAACTGACCTGCTTATTATTAACCAATTGGTTTTATAATTTTTAACTTTCAAAATAATATCTACAGTCTTCTACAATTGAATAAAATAAATAAAAAATTAATTGAAAAAAAAAAAAAAAGTAAAAAAAAATAAATAAAAATAAAATAAAAAATCGGAAATTTGAATCCGATATTCGTTTTTCAGGCTATCGGACCGATATCCGAAATCGTATCGGATCGGGACACCCCTAATGGCAGACATGGGCAACTCAGTCTAATTTTATGAGGCCCCCAAAGTAAATGTACAAAATTACAGAAAAATACACATTACAAAAGCATGAATACATTAAAACACACAAAAATGAAAAAACAGAAATACACAAAATTACTCCAATAAAAACAAAAATGACAACAGAAATACATACTGACTCCAAAAAACGTACATTTTACAGGAAAATACGCAAAACGACAACAGAAATACACAAACTGACTCCAAAAAAAGCAAAGTGACAACAGAAATACACAATATGACTCCAAAAAATATACATTTTATGGGAAAATACACAAAAAAAAAACAACAGAAATGCACACTATAACTCCAAAAAAATGTACATTTTACAGGAAAAATACTCATCAGAACAACAGAAAAATGTAAACATAATGAGCAAGACAACCACAAACATACACAGAATGGTAGAAAAAACACACAAAATGACAATAAAAAACACTTTGTTCTTTTCTGTGTTAATGATTGATATTTGTCATTTTTCTAAATGCTGACATGAATGATGATAATGTGGCCCTTCCGTCAAACAAACACATTTTTGTGGCCCCTGATGTGATAGAGTTGCCCACCTCTGCTCTATGGGATGGACATAAACCAGTCAATGGTGTGCCCAAATCTACTGCGAGTAAACTGGAATAGGCTCCAGTCTGTCCTTTGAGCAGTGGCCACAGAATATGGTCAGCGAGGAAAACAAACTGAAGACAATCCAATCCGTTCCGCATCTGACTGACAAGTATTTGCAACAAAAACAACTCATTCTGCAGTTTGATGATAAATTCAGTTAGAGCTGTTTATTTTTGATCCTTCAAATTAAAAGCTGCAGATGAGCTCTAATTATTGATGGAAGTGCAGGAGCACAGGCCCTTAAAGAGTTTTTTTTTGATCAGACGTTTTTTTTTTTGGGTAAAACGTAAGATTGCAGAATTTAGTGAATCAATATTCCCTGAAGCCGATGAACAATTGAGAATCTGCCGGGAGCTTAGAGGTCTTATTGTATCTGCATTAAATGAGAAGAAATAATGAAAAGTGGAACAGATTGGTGTTATTCAAACATTGCATTAATTAAATTTCAAACTTGAAAACTTAAAAGCGAAGACAGGGATCCGTGAGTCCACCTGCTGCGCTTTTTTGTGACTTTCCTCATTAGATTCTTCACACGAAGCTTTTTAAACAGCTTTGTGTTTAATTAATAAAATTACACTTATTTGCACATAAAAAAAAAAGGAGTGTGCTGTGGGTTTGCCAACAACCACACATCCAAATGGCACGAGCAGACAACTAATTGATGCGATACCATTTATAAACTCCCACATCTGAGAACACCTCAAGTGTGTAATCCTCAAATTAAAGTGGCGACCTGCACTACAAATTTTAATTACTAATCTCACCAATTTTTCATCCATCAGACTGTTCAAAGTAATTGTAAACCAAATTTAACTGTAGTGCATTTCATACTCTGGGGAATAAAGTAAAAAAAAAAAAACATTAAAATGTGCTTCTTCTTCTTCGGGCATTAGCCAAGTCAGCTCTGTCTCATTTGTATGCCAGGGTAGGATTAAGATGCTCCCACTACTGCACTTCTTTTCCTCCCTCCAAAGAATAGCTTCAATGCACGACTGCTGCCTTCAAAACCTTATTGAATTGCAGATGCAAAATACAACTGTGTCGATTGCAAGGTTATATTTGCTGATAATCATTGATATCTGTTCCCCACAGATTGCTGTGTCATGCATTTTAAGCCCTGAATTACAAACACTGCATTGAAGATATGATGAGATGATGCCATAGCGAAATAAGCCTTTGCTAATGCAAGCAGGAAAAAAAAAATAAATAAATAAAAAAATAATTCTTCAGACAATGCTAATAACACGGAATGTTGTGTGATGACATTCTAAAGTAGCAGTGCATTCTGTTGTAAAGAAGAAAAATAAAGTGGTTTAAAATAAAGCAGTGTAACTGGGGTGTTGCTAAAATATTTCTTTTTTGCCGTTGACGTCAGTAGAATTAAATAAAGTATACCCAAGTGACTGGACAACTTTAATGGATCCAAATGTCCGCTTGTGCCATCAATGGCAAACTTTATGTGTAGCGGTGAACTTGGGACTTTTTATAAGTGAGCCTCACTCTCCTGATCCCGTGTCTCTGAGCGTGTTTACGCCCAGTTCGCTCCATGTCATTTTCATAAATCTGTGTTTTGCGAGGCCATATTAAACTGAAGGTCCCCTTTACGCGCCCGTACATCCAGCCAATCACAGAGCGGCCGCTGGGGCTCAATCTGCACCACAACGTGCCAGTGTGATGAGGATTTAAAAGTAGATATATATAATATTTATATGATATTGTTTTGTCAAAGGGATTTCCAATAGAGGGCGCTCTCCCTGTTTCCTATTGTTTCTCGCTGATACACGTTTTGCATTGAATGATGCAGAGTTACGAGACGTGAACAAAAACTACATCAAAACGCATTGATATTTACGTCAACTAATAAGGACTAAACTATCATTTTGTCACATAGAGCGAAACCCAATCAGAACTCATGTGATCATATGGTCTCATGCATTGATCACATCAAATATGTCTGTGTGTATTCACAAACATTAATACTATCCAATATCAGATTGCTAAATGTAATAGTATGAAAATACATAGAATATTATGCTTTATTTTTTCGTCCAGTGTTTCTCAAAGGGGGGTATGTGTAGCCCTAGGGGTACGCGATGGCACTACAGGGGGTACTTGAGAGAGAGAAAGTGAAAAAGCATTACAAATATGGGCTTTTATAATATTTTTTACATATTTAGATAATAATAATAATAATAATAATAATAATAATAATAATAATATCAAACTATAGACATAAATATGTCCAGGAGGCACTAAATACTGTTTAATTGCACTTATTTAAAAAAAAATACTTTCTATAAAATGTGTGTTAACTCATCATTATGCTGTACAGTTATTTTTTTCAGTATTCTGAGCAAAATGTTGTCGTCTGACAAAGGGGGAACTTAGATTCAGAAAAAAAAGAATAACAGAATAGACTGTTTTAGTCCATACCACATGTAACAGATTAAGTCAACTAAAATCTTAATGTAATTTAGTTGACTATAACTGAAATAGTCCTGATGACTACATTTTGACCAAAACTAAACAAAATTTGCTGTTTAAAATGAACACTGATTACTTTCTATAGCATTTTTTAATGGTTACACAAGTAATCTACTTTTATATGTTGTTCCTCTAATTGCGAATAGCCTGGTTTGCTGCTTAAATGCAAGTGTGTGCAATGCATGCACCGTTGTGTGTGTTTTCATGGGTACTTACTCTCCACAGTCAGTGAGACAGGCTGACTGGTTTTGTTTTCCCCATTCTTGTCATTGACAGCCTGGGCATAGTAACGTCCTGCATCAGGGGCCACGGTGGAGAGGATGACCAGCGTGTTGTCCAGAGTGATGGCGCTGTGCGAACATTACACACCTTTACTTTTTTTACATATTCATGGGAAAACATATTTAAAAGTCGATGCTTTCGATTAATGTGTCCTCATCAAACACCGAAGCGGGGCATGCCTGTGTGCACACGTTAATAAGCACACACACTCAAATCATTAACGCAGTGAGTCGTTGTGTCTCACAGTTAATAAATCATGTGGGTGAGCTAACACACAAATACTCTCTCTCTCACGCACGCACACACGCACACACACACACATAAATTAACTCTGTAACAAACCACACAAAGACAACTTTATGAGCTCTTCTATTACCAGTACTTCACAGTGTCTAAAGGAGGAGTTCAGACACCCACCCACCCTCCATCTATCTATTTAAACACTTTCAGCAGCAATTGAGAGAAGAGTTCAAAGTAATTCAATTACTGCATAACCGAGAGGCTTACTAATCAAAGACCGTGTGAGGAGGTTTGACTCTTTCAATCTTTACATGAATGGGTGACAATAAATTATCCTAAAGAATCTAATGACTTTAGCCTTTCTGCGGTGAGTCTATTCAGTGCACCGCTGATTATTTTTGCGCCGAAAACAAGTGAATGGAAAACAAAAGCGCACAAGCAAATTTTTATTTCTTATTTCTAATTTTCTTGATTGCTATGTTCCAGTAGCCATTATAATGGCTGAATGTCAGTTAAGCCTTTGCTATAAAGGTTTGTGGAAATAAGAGCTGACGGTAAGCATGAGGTCTGATTAGGCTCTTTGTGTCTGCCAGCATCTGCCCGATAGCTGCAGGATAAACACGACACACTGTCGGACAATTAGGAGCCGAGGTCCTTTCTGAGCCAATAGACCCGTATGCAAATATGGAAATACCAGCACACACTCACACAGACACACACACACACACACACTTGTGAATACCAATGTGGGTTGACACAAAGCAGGAAAGAAGGCAGTAAATGCAGAGTGTTCAGTCAGCACCTCCTATTGTCACACAGCAAAGTCTCACTGTTTCACCATCTGATAAGTGTAGACATAGGCCATGTTTACATGGGAACTTTAATTCCTCTTAATTCAGAATAAAAGTTAATTCCTCTTTAAACTGACCATGCAAACACTTATTTCCTAATGCAAATTTAATTCTGAATTAATTTAAATTAAAATTAAGTGGCTGGTTTATTATTGAATGTTGAATTAAATATTTCCTCTTTCTTGTAAACACTTAAGTCCGCTTTCGGTTCATTCGTTCTGCGCACGCGCAATTTGCCGCGATGACACGCTGGTGACGACATAGTCCAGGATGGACGCCCAGACTAGAGCCGAGACGGAAACATAAACATGCGGACATTCACATGGACACACAGACATCGAGTTTCACCAATGACGTGTGGATCACTATGAAGTCATTTTTTTCACTCGACGTTCTGTATAGTGGTGGTAGAACAGCTGTTGCATTAACCGCTGCGCTACCTCTCTTCTGCGCCGCGGATGAAAGTGAAACAGTATGTTTATATATATTTTTTAATAGTTCCTATTATGTGGTCTTCTATGTTGTAGCCAAAAATAAAAGGTTTGTTGTGTGTGAATATGTCACGTTCACCCCCTGTCCAATCAGAACCTTCCCGACCCCCAAACCTAAAGTGGAATTATAAGTAAAGCTGAATAAACCGGTGTTTCATGTACACCTCAATTAGGAATTAATATTTCCATGTAAACACGAAGCAGAACACATTAATTCCGAGTAATTTAATACAGAATAACTAATTCCGAACGGAAAAAAAAGACATCATGTAACCGTGGCCATTGTGGAAACCAGCTCAGGGGCTGGTCAAACATTTTTTTTAACGTCTGTACAATAACTGTCCCTCAGTGCTTGTTCGGTGATTTTCAAGCCCTGCAGGCAGAGGATACGTATGCAGACATGAACTCTGAGGGAGAGTTTACATGTCACCCATGACATGCTTGAGACCCCTGATAAATAATCAATGAGAAAGTTGTCTTCTAGTGCCTCCTCCCAGGAAACGCCCATGAGTAGGCATAACACCTACCTGACGTGCTGTAAAATCTTCAAATGCTAAACACAGTCAGACACTAAACTTCCGTGCACACACAAGCACACACACAGTTTGCGCTTGCTTACACCCTCTGACATGCAGGTTCGCCCTAGGGTGAGTGCTGTCAATCAAACTGATCATCAGTGGAAGCCTTTTGTCCAATTGGACCTAATTGGTTCCCTCGCTGCCTGTTCCACCTCCACCCCTCAATCATCTTGTTTGCAGAGTCCATTCAAGCAATATAATAACCCGCTTTATCACTGAGAGGTGATACAATGATCAACACAAGGCAAGCATCAACATTCAACCGTTGAATTTGTCTACTTTTCTGTTCAGCCTCATGATGTGCATATAGGGGTAGAAATACTCAAATATAGAGATAATCAATAGCTCAGAATAATACACCAAATGAGAAGTCAAACAAGTACAGCAACTGTTGGATCCAGACTTACATTCGGCTGCTGGAGGGGATCTTTCGCCCATCTCTGAACCATGTGATCTGAGGCCTGGGGAAGCTGTGTATCTGAGGGGCATGGATGAGAGCACCCTCGCCCTGGGATACTGTTTGAGATCTTTCCAGCTCCACAAAACCACCCATATCTACACACACAAGGAACAAGGCAAGTCAATAGAAGGAGTGAATACTTAAGAGGAAGACATTGGAATGGCAACAAGTATTACTACAATCAGCTGAACTATTTTGAACAAAATATTTGTTAACAATCAATGAAAAACTGCATTTATGACTAGAGCCCACAAGTGCTGTTTTTTTTATAAAAGGGGCAGGGCTAACACTGCTATATCCAATAGCAAAAATCAATTATAATAGCCGGGTTTCAACCCATAGAGGGCAGTCACTCTGACATTTTACAATTAAATATGCCAAATTGAAAAACTTTGACTAAAATGTTGAGAGTTGGACCAGGATCAATAAACAGCACTACTTCATACCCAAATACATTTGTATTCAGCAGAATAAAGTGGATTTGGGGTTTAGTTACTCTTTAAGGGAAGACATTGGAATGGCAAGAAGTATTACTATAATCAATGGTTATGCAGCTTAAGTACTTTGAACAAAATATTTCTTCGCAATCAACAGAAAACTGCATTTATGACTGCAGTTGTATGCTAATTTAAAGAGGGAAATAAAATGCACTTACAAGCCACCTGGACCTCCGTGCTGCACTGCATTAAGGCGCCCACGCGGTTTCTGACGATGCATCGGTAGTGGCCGGCGTGCAATCGGTCCAGGGAGGGGATCAAGTACCTTATGAACAATTAGTCATTATCAGTATGACAGAAAGCAACAGTTGTTATCTCAGCACTTTTATTACCCACATTAGAGATCCTAAATCCAATGAGTTGTTTAACTGAACAACTAAAATACAACAAAACATGGCCTTTAACTTAAATATGAGGTTTTCACGTTTAGAAAATGGGAATGTACAAGGGCATCCCTGAAGAGTTATTTGGTACCTCACTAGTGCTGATCACAAGTGTCTGGCTATAAATAAATACATGTTGCTACAAGCACATGCTCCAAGGGTAGAGCCCTGATGTCCATTCATGCTAAATGATGTACATAAATGCTACCTAAAACGCTGAAGCATTAGCCGCCTTTAATTGGTTTGCAGCAAGTACTTAAGAGTGTGGCGTCTGCCCTGACCACGCTCCCTGGCGCGTTGCTATTTGGGGGTTGGGGGGGTGAAGGAGGACGGAATGGGGTGTCTGATTAAATGGATTCCAGTTCTCCTCTTTGATCAGGGCTGGTGAAGAATAATAAGCAGCGTGCTGGCCTGCAAGGCAGACCTAGAGACTAAGCCACGTGAGAGCACAAAACCAATGCTGAGGAAAGATGAGAGAGGGAGGAAAAAGATGGAGGGAGTGCGGGATACACAGCAGGGACTGTGCATGTGTATGTGCGTTTGTGTGTGTGTGTGTGTACATAAAGTGATAGCAATCAGACAACGCCACCTGACAGTGTGTGTCCATGTTGAAGGGGTTGCTGCTAAGACTGTAAGCAGAGCTCAGAAAAACAGAACAAGAACGGAATAGAGAATAACTTTCAGTGTGGACTACAAGTGTGACCTGTCAGCATGTACCGGTACACAGGTGTCATGGCTGGCACACACTGTGCATGCACAATGGGCAAGCTGACGCAAACACTGGGACACGATTCTTGCTCTCTCCAAAATTAGTCAGCTTCATATTTAGCTGTTTATTGTGTGAAATACATTTTTTGCTGAAGTTGAATACAAGTTAAAGCATCAGAAATGAGAAATTTTGCTCACACTTTCTATGAATGCTGAGTACAGCGTGAGATACGAATCAGAATACATTTGATAATCCCCGGAACACAAGATGTCATGTTTCAATTAGAGAAAAGAAGAAAAAAAAAAGAATGAAATTAAGCAATTGTTCTATTTGCTACAATTAAACGCTACTGAATATCTGCACTTGGTAGAATGATTATAAAAGGTTAATATATACAGTATATATGTATAAAAGAAGGCTAAAATGAACTGTTCCTCACCTGTACTCTAAGGAGAAGCGTGTAAGCTCGCTTCCATTGTAGATCCATTTGAATTCAAGAGGCCAGCTTCCCTCAGCCATGCACGTCAGCACCAGCTTGTTTCCCTCCAGGTGTACCTGGCTCTGAGGAGGCTCCATCTTGAAATACGGTGGAACGTCATCGACTAGATGGAGAAACAAGAAGCGGGAAACAAATTTTAGTTTACTATCAAAAGGCAAAGGAGACTTTTGGCAAACAAAGAGAGTGAAGAAGACCATTTTTCAGTGGGGTGTTGTGGATAAAACAGTGGTTAGTCTGTGATTCAGTAACTCCTCTGAGGATGCTCGCAACACAATTTCAGCAATTTTTTCACCGAAAAAAAAAAAAGAAGAGGACTCAGAGGAAGCATTTCCATTTTTCTTCTGCGCTGATTGGGAACTTGAAGGTCAACAGAAATGCTTGCCAAAAAGAACGGCAAGGAAAAACTTGTTACAGCAAAAGCAGCTTACTCTTTATTTCAAATTGAAATGTGCTGGCGAAAAGGTAGAGAAGCAATTTGTGCAGTAGAAGAAGTGTAAATGAACACACCTCTCGATCAGGGGGGAGGGAGAGAAAAGGAGACGATGCAGCAGCAGTAAGAAAGCAGATGGAAGAAAAAAAAAAAAAAAAAACAGGGAGAGAAAAAAAAAAAGAAGAAGCAGCAAGTTAAAGGATGAGAGAGTGATAAACTAGGAAGTCACTGGGGGGTGAGGGTAGCAGAGGCTGCTTTAAAAAACGCAAAGTTTCCCAGTCTTAAACCCCCTTCTTTGACAGGATGAGTTATGCTCAGTGCCTCTGTTCATTTATCTTTATAGTTCCCTAATGCAGCCAGATTATACAGGCCTCATCCGCAACGCTGCACACTGCCGTGCAGCCACCAGGAGCCTTTAAGGTGAAACGTAAGGTCCAGGGCTGAGCCAGGAGACGGACTGCTTTCATTTGAGCTGATAAAAAAGGCATGATCAGACTTATCGATTTGTCTGTCTCGCCATGCTAGGGGCGGCACTGAGCCCATTGTGCCACTGTTTGTGGCTCGCTAATTAAAGTCTGTATTAATAGTTTCAGTAAGCCTCCAAAGCCCCGGAGCACAACTGGTTGTACATCGACCACACTCGCTGAGTCAGTCTCACGGCTGATTACTGGAGCCTCCTTTGCTCTGTGTAGCCTTAGTTCAAAGCCAAGATTTATGGCGGTGAGCGCAAAGGACAGTTTAGTAAAACTGGGTGAAAGTGAGGGCAATCTCACCAACAAGGATGGAGAGTCACACAATGGAACCTGATTGAAACTGTAAATAACAGAATGACTGTGCATTTAATGTTCCAAGCACAACTAGACTCTACATTCACAGAAACACACCCCGATAAACAGCACATTTACCTTACACATTAACATTAATATGAAATTGCAGCCATTTCCATTTGTAGCATTCAAATGATTCAGGTTTCTAACAACTCCTTCTCGTGCCTATTATATCAAATACAAAATGTGTACTGCTTTATGCAAGAAAAAAATAAAACCTTCAGCACAGTTGTTTTTAATCAAATTGGATAAAAAACCCTGAAAAAAAAAAAAAAAAAAAAACTCATCACGTTTTTGCATCACAGAATGAAATTGATTTATTTCAAATTGACTGTTCACAAAATAGATGCATTATCATAAAAATACCTAACATTTTGAACTGATATTCGAGTGTTTTTATCAATCCAAAGCCAATGTCGAGAGTTTACAGGAGTTTAGGGCTCAGAATATTTATTTGAATAATATTACTGATTGTCTATTGAACAGTAACTTAAAGCTGATATCCGGAGTTTCTGAGAAACGTCTCGATGTCCCGCCCTAAACAGCCTCACTTCCTCCCACTGCCTCTCCCAATCTACCAGAAGACACGCCTCTACTTTTTTGCACTCGCATTGCGGAACATAACAAGGTCGCATTGGGTCACATTGATATAGGTCTATGGGTCAGGTAAGAGCCAAAATCATATTTAACTGTTTGCTGTTGTGACGCGCGGCCTTGTTTCCGTGCACAGTTCCGCATTCACTTTGATTGACAGTCTCGAAAACAGGAAGTCGAAGCCTATTGGCTGGGTGCAGTCGGCGATCGTTTCCATTTGTATAGGGGTCTATAGAACAAAGGAGGGACTTATATACATTAATGTATATGAATGACCACCGGCAGTAGACCATAGTAAAAGACTAGTTAGTCTTTAATGTAAAGGCATAGTGTAGGCCTCATAGATCAATAAATCCAACATAATTTGCTTTAAACAAAAGATGCAAAAGATTGAAATTGCAATTGGAAAGTTAGTTTTCATCTCCACCCTAAAAACTTTTTTACTGACATTTTCGGAAAAGTTTCAAAAGTGTCTTTCCTTTATTCTTACTGTTTCTTTGCCAGACAAGGAGGACAGTGTTTCACATTACACCATTTCTGTACTAGTTTTACTTCACTCTGCGAGACATTAAATCTCGGCTGGATTCTGATTTTTCCGTGTAAATAAATAAAAACCAGTCATTGTTTTGCCTTTCAGTCCGTGAAAACACCAGAAATGTGTCGGGAAGTCACTATAACGGAGTTTTTGAGGACACCCACAGAAAACCACCATAATAATGAAGTAAACACACTTCTATGCATTCGTCTACAGCAGGGGTTCTCAACCTTGGGGTTGCGAGACACTGAAGGGGGTCGCCAGATGCCTTCAAGAAACTAAGAATATTTTTTTGAACAATATGAGCCCGTTCTGCTTATTGTTACCTTTTTCCTACAACTACACCAAACTTGCCATATTTTAACCTATTTTAACCTATTGCATTTTACAACATTACTCCCATTTCTGCCACTTCATCAAATTTCGATGTGCCATTTTTCCACTTTTAAGAAATTTCCAACTTAATATCGTATATGTTGAGCCATTAGTGTCACTTTTAACCTCTCTTCAATATATTTTATGCTTTATTTTTTGCCAATTTAACCACATTCCTGGTTTGTCATGCCCATTATTTGCCAGTTTAAATTAATTGTTCTAATATTGACACTTTGAACCCTTTTCACCACTCTTTCTGTCTGTTTGGCCACTCTAATTTGCAACTTTGAACCAATTTCTGTGTTTTTTTAAATCCCTTTTCATCACCTTTCCCACCATTTTTGGTCATTTTGAACCCATTCTATTTCTGATTAAAACAATTACTTACATCTTTAAGACTATGGCACAAATAATAATAAAGTTCCTGGATAACAGTGGATAATATTCAGATCAATAAATAAATTATTCATAAAACAACGGACCATCATTTTGCTGACTTTAAGGATGGGCCCCAAAAAGCTCTACCCTTTATTTCCCCTTATAGATGGCCCTGTCTCCACATGACTGTCCATCAATCTTCATGTCTGTGTTCAACCACCTTCAGGTACAGTGGGGATCCCTGATCTCTGGAACCTTTATTTTGGGGGTCGCAAGCTGAAAAGGTTGAGAACATGTGGGATCTCCACATCTCCTCTGGAGGAGGCTTTGGTGCAGAGACCCCTCACCGGTTTAGGTTTAATGTAGTTAGAGAGTGGGGGCGGGGCGAGACCATGAAGTGCTTTGTAAACAAGGCAACATTTCTTTAAAATTGAGTATTTTATATTTTTCCAGGATATTGCAGAGATGATATGACCAAGGCTTTTGAACCAGAAATTTTAGGGACTTTTTGAAGATGATTTCTATGTGAAAAATCTATGTGTGAAAATATCATTGACTGTAAAAACAACTTTGCTGAATTTACTGTCATAAATGGCCTGCTTTGTTTGAGGTTCTGTAAATTGAACTTTATTGTATTAGCAGCGACTTTTATGTGTTTTTTTAAGGAGAGTGTTGAATCCAGATATACTTGAACTCCTCAACAAGGTCAAGCTCAGTGTCTCCAAGGAACACATTGGACCAGTTTAATAGATTTTTTTTTTTTTTTTTGTGAACATCATTAACACAGTTTTCTTTTTATTTAATAGTGAGGATGAGTTGGTGAGCCACTGCTGTATGTCTACCAGGGCTGCTGTGAGGGTAGATGATGCCTCCTCAGTCCCTCAGTTGTTTTAGCAGGAGTAAAAATTACAGCATCATCTACATACATTTGAAAGTGGACATTTTGACAAACATTTGGCAGAAAAAAGTATAGGTCCTAATACAGAACCTTGTGGGACCTCTAGAAATGATGACACTCTGCCACCCACACTCACACACTGTCTTCTATCAGACAAGTAAGATGTAAACCAAGCAAGAGTGTCCTCGGCCATGTTAAAGTAAGTCAATTTATAAAGAAGGGCTTGATGGTCGACTGTGTCATATGTCTTCTTCAAATCTAAAAAGACTGCTTCAACACAGGTGCTTTTGTCAAGCATGGATTTGATCAAACAGTTTCGACAAAGACAAAATTGGCTGTTTCTGTGAAGTGGTACTGGCGGAAGCCAAACTGCATGGGGTGCAGGGGGGAGTGGCCTTGACTAAGATGTTGGTTGAGCAGCTTGGCTACCCACTTTTCAGCCACTTTGGACACTACTGGTAGTATGCTGATGGGGCAATAATTTGATATAAGAGTCTTGTCTCCAGATTTAAAAATTGTTGAGACACTAAGTAGCCACCTTTCAGGACGATTGGAACAACTTCCTCACTGGTTAATACATTTATCGAACGCCAGTGTGTCCTTGTGTGTTTTTAGAAAATGAGTGTCAATTCCGTACACGTCTTTTGCCTTTGAAGATTTAATGGATACAAATGTTTGTCTCCAGTTGCTTTGAATCGCAGACTCAGAAAATTGGGTACACCCTGAGGCCTCCAGCTCTAGAAGCCAAACGTGAGTAACAGCATCTTTCTATCAGTTGAAAACTAAAGTTCAGCACCTCGCTAACCTGTTCTCCCCCCCCCACTGAACTATGAAAAACGAACACTCTCAAAGCTAACAGGCACTTGAAACTGATCGCTACCTGAGTCCAAATGGGAGCACTAGCTCTGTTTTCCCCACAGACACAAGCTGCCTGAGTAGTAGCTTTGGTGAAATTCCATCTCATAGTAAACGTATTTGAACTACACACACACACACCTTTACCAAAAAACACAATTACAAAGCAGCATGAGCGCACTCAGCCTGACGATCACACTCCAGCACGTTCGGTGGCTATGTGCACTCAACAAGCTGCCATTAGGGACCCACACATGGAAAAACTACACACATGTTAATCATCTGAGGCCCTGTTTTACTGATTACAGTCATTTCTACCTTTAATAGAAACAAAACCAAACTGTGAATCCCTGATCAATTGTGATTTATGGTACTTGTTAAACTTTTAGCATATTTGCAGAACTAACACAGCCATGGGGAAAGAGAAAAAGTCAATATTGAATTAAAATAAAACCCAAATAAACTGAAATAATATAATATAATAATATTCTGTCTATTCTCCAGAATAGACTAACTTATGGCTAAACTTCAGTGATTGCCAACAGCTATTAGACCTTAAATTATGATTCTCACAGATTCACAATTCTCTTCCATATACTTTATCTTTCATTCCAGACATTCATAGACTGAGGTTGTTGGACACAGGAGGTGCTGCATTGATGGGGATCCCCAGAACTAAAACATTCTGTTTTGTTTGACTTTTATCAATACGTTCAGTGCTATTTTGTGTGCTGAATCATTGGTGTGAATAAAATAAATGACAAAAATATATTAAAAACAACAAAAGTATGTACAGTAAGTGAAAAAAATCATTCTAAGTCATAGATTCTAATATAATCACCTTTTTCATTCTCATAAATCCATGTACCCTTCCTTCTTTGGTTATTCCGTTTGAAAACCAAATTAAAATAACAAATGAACAGTGTGGTAATTTTGTTTTACTGACTTATATTAAAAACAAAACAGAAAAATCAAAAACCAGATAAGCAGCGTTTTTCTGTTTTAAAAATTCAATCTTGTTCTGTTTGTGTGATATTTAAATATTTACGGGGTAATTAGAGCCAGTTCTTAAGTCCCTCCACAGGTCCTGCACCAGGTC
The DNA here is from genome assembly GCF_900634775.1 of Gouania willdenowi. Taxonomy (NCBI): domain Eukaryota; kingdom Metazoa; phylum Chordata; class Actinopteri; order Blenniiformes; family Gobiesocidae; genus Gouania; species Gouania willdenowi. The sequence goes on along the minus strand of NC_041051.1, from coordinate 16,829,152 downwards.
TCCTCACACAATAGGATTGTTTAGGATTTATTTCAGCAGTTTTCTGGTCCTGCTCCTGTTTTCATACAGTCTGTGGATGTTTTAGCTCGTAAAAAGCTGCACACGTTGTAGTTTTGTTTTATGGTGTGTAGGCAATCTCAACAGTGTTACGGTCCAAATAGTGTCCAAATAACCAGGTGACGGACTATCGACTGTGAGGCTGGTGTGAAGAACAATAGATGTTAGAACTTCTATGATTTGACACTTTTTAAACAGCTTTTGATTCTTTTGCATGTTATAATACGGCTAGCCACTAACAGCAGCCGTCACACACACAGAAGTTGATCACAAGAAACAAGGAGCACAAGTAGATTCATTACACCACCTCTGTTTTCTTAAATCATATATGATGTGAATGTTTTACATAACATCCATTTTTTTGTTTTGATTTATTAATGTATTAATAACGTTTTAATTCACCAGTAATGTGACCTATTGCTCCTTTTTTGTCCCGGAGTAAAAGTCCGTCTGTGTGTCCACTGTGTGCAGTGAGATAAAAACATGAAGCTCTCGTCCTAGTTTCCCTTAAATATCCAAATATCTCACAAACAGAGCAAGATTTAATTTTAAAACAAAAAAACGCTGCCTGTCTGGTTTTTGATGTTTCTGTATTTCTGTTTTGGTTTTAAGTCAGTAAAACAAAATAACCACACTGTTTATTTGTTATTTTGATTTGGTTTTAAAACGGAATAACCAAAGAACGAAGGGTACACGGATTCTTATAAAGAACATTTTGAGGAAAGATTCATTTTTAACTTTGAAATTGGGTGGAAAGTATCAGTCTTTATTGGTTTTAGAAGTTTTATTATGTATCAAAAAAGCAAAAATCTTTGTCAGCTCTTTTCAATACCATTTTCTTCACATCCAAAGCCAAAATGTAAGGAAAACAGAAAAAAAAAAATGCTGGTGGTGGCACAATTGGAGGGTCACTGGTTCGAATCCAGCCTGGGCCCTCACTGGTTGTTGAGCAAGTCCCATAATAACCCTATTTGCTCAATTTGTATAGATGTGTCTGCAACATCAAATTGTAATCTTGTAAACACATTCTGTTAATCAATTTAATGTATCTTTCCTAGTCGTTTTATAATCTTCTTCATGGTAAATGGTAAATAGACTTGATTTTATATAGCGCTTTATCACCACACTGAAGCAGTCTCAAAGCGCTTTACATATCAGCTCATTCACCCAATCACTCTCACATTCACACACCAGTGGGACAGGACTGCCATGCAAGGCGCTAGTCGACCACTGGGAGCAACTTAGGGTTCAGTGTCTTGCCCAAGGACACTTTGACACATAGTCAGGTACTGGGATCGAACCCCCAACCTCTCGATCACAAGACGACCCACTACCACCTGAGCCACGGTCGCCCGACATCATTTCTTATTGAAGCCATTTTCTTCATATTCAGCTAAAATGCCATGAAAAATACTAAAATATGTATTCAATTATTTTTTCATGTTCTGGTAGTTGTTGATTATAAAACAAAAACATCTTTGTAAGCTTCCAAGGCAAAAATGATAGGAGCCACAACAATCACACTAAAATGTGCACATCATGTTAAACTAACTGATAAATGAAGGGTTAACTGTTTCATTAGTGGAAAACAAAATCTTAACATCGGATGCTTTACTTTCCTACATGACTAATGACCTTTGAAAACCCTAAACGTATAGCAGTTTAAGCTAGTATTGTATTTGTTCTGTCCAGCCCCTGAACGCTGCCACATGGACTAGACATGGTTTTATGAGCGCTCCTCCTCTCACCACATGGAAATAATATAATAGATCAGTTTACCATTTTTAAGTGGCAGGCCTGGCTGCAGGCTTCCAGATGGAAAGCTAGAGGGCACTTCAGCAAGATTAGGATTATTTCTGCAGCAGTAGAACCAGAGATAAAAGCCGTCCCAAGTTGGACAGATTTGGAAAAAACCAAGAACTGGCACAGGGTAAACCAGATGGATTTTTTAAAATATGGCTGCTTCTTAGCTACACCCAAGTGTAAATCTGCATCACCATGACCCATTCAGCTCAGATATTCTAACCTGACAGCCGAGGTTGAATGGTGGCATGACTCCATTTGGATCTCCTGCTGCAAACACAGAATTTTAATGGGTGTAAGACAAAGACACAGGCACCACCAGGGCAGCTTTATGAGCTAAAACCTATTGTGCTTTCTATTGCACCATGCTGGCGTGCAATCAGACAGTGTTCACGTTTGTCTTTTTTTCTCCATCCTTATATAGTGTCTCACCTCCTGTCCCTGTTGGCACTGCAGCAGCAGGGAGCTCTTCAGGGCCCACGTTTTATCCCAAAGCAGAAGTCCCTGCTTTTTAAACATTTGGAAGTCTTATTACCCCCTCCTACTCTTTTCCCATTACTCACCAACTCTACGTTGATATCTATTTTTTTTTTTTCACCACTGCTTGTTTTGGTTTGTAACACACACACACACACGCACGCATGCACGCATGCACGCACGCACACGCACACAGACACAACTTCTCTTTGCTATCAGCCGCCTCCGTTTTAGCTCATGGTGCAGCATGTCACCCTGCAAAATTTAAAGATGCCATGTGGCTTTTTAAATTGGACTTTAACATGTAAGATGGGTCATGGTTACCCTCTCTGATGGGGGTTAGGTAACTGTCATGGCAGTGACCTTGGCCTAGTAATGGCTCGGAGAAAGGCTGAGGGCTGAGGAGGGATGTTAAAAGCATCTTTAATGCTGATGAAACTCCTCCCTTATGAATACATGAGGCCAACGATCCACACACACACTTGGATAGGCACGTAAAAGATCAATACATGAACCTACAAAAAAAAAAAAAAACACACACACACACATTAGTAGTACACACAACCACACAAAATACAAACCCACCCCCCCACCCCAGGGAAAGCACAGTTTGCTCTGAAGGTCAGGCTGATCACAAGCTGCTGTCACTGTGACAGCAGGTACTTCACCAATTTACACTCTATCACTGTGGTGAGCCAAAACGCAGACGGACAAAGAAAAAGGCATTAAGACAGAGGGCGAATAAAAAAAAGACAGGCGCAAAAGGAGTGAAGGAGAAACAGATGGTGAGAGACACGGTGGACATGGGGATACAAAAAAAAAAAAACAAAGAAAGATGGAGAAGGGGTGTGGAAACGGGGTGAGAAAAGGAACGTCCTCCAACACGAGGCGCCAAGGTGAGGCCACCTGTCGCAGGAGGAGCCTGCAAAAACCTGCGAGTGAAGATGAAGAGCTATACATGTGCTCCTTTATTCATTGAGAGAAATTGCCTATGGATCACCATCTGCATGTTGTGTATAAATCCCGTGGTGTTCCATCAGAGCTTGACGTCTCCCTGCACCTTGGTCCCTTGTATTTATGGCCACTAAATCATGTCCGTCCACCATTCAGGGTGACAGCATCTAATAAAATTCTTTAGTATCCATGTTGTGGTGATACAGACTTTCACAGCAGGCCTTTAAAAGCTCAGATACAGACACGCTCGCCGCTTCGAAAAAAAAAAAAAAAAAAGTGTGGATTTACATTTAAAGTTGTTGCGTTTCTTCTTTTTGATTCGCCGTCTGCTTTGATGTTGATGAAAAAGTCCCCGGGTCGCTGCAAATGAATTACCTTCTGCGTCCCAGCTGTGTTTAGTGGATTGCTGCGGGTTAATTGATGTGTAATTGATGTGATTAATTGAGGTGTAATGTACCGCGATGACGTGTCTGGGATCCCACTCGCTGCAGGGCTTGTGTGTGTGTGTGTGTGTTTAGGTGTTGCCAGTGAGTCTAAATGAGACTACAGGAATACAATTAGAAGCAGCAGAATCCAGCCAACAAATGGAGATTTAATTAGGAGTGAAGACGGAGCGGGAGGCCAGTCAATGGGCAGCAGATTGAATTATCTGGACACACACTCCACCCAGCAGGGCTGACAAATTCGCACACACAACTACGAGCACACTCCCCTTTTTCTGTTTGGAATTCTTCCCGGTCTGCCTCACTGCTCCTCTGAGTGCCTTCTCCTACCTCTGCCATGCTCCGACTATCTGCCTCGTTTTGATTCCTTCTTCTTTTTTTTTCCCCTTCCGTCTGCACTTTCTTTTCTTTTCCCTCTCTCCTTCACTACAATAGCATTTATCTCTCGTTGTGTTGTGGCACTCTCTCTTCCTTAACTCCCTTGATCTTATCCAGTGGAGTATTTTTTTTTATTTTTTTTTTTACCCTCTCCCTTTGCTCTCTCATCAGTTGTCGACTCTCTCTCACACACTTTAACTCGCCATGTCCCTTTTCTCTGAACTCACGACTCCTTATTCAACGCTTACTCAGCCACAGCCCCACTCTCTCATTTACAGCTCCCAAGTCCATAGAATATGTTGAATGGCATGAGGACAGACGTGTCTGTGATATCCAGGAGTCTATTTAGCTACTCCTGCTTTTGGCAGGAACGAGGCCTGGTGTCAACTAATGACACCTCACACACCCCAAGTCACCGTTACACACACACACTCCGCAGCACCAAAGTCTTTAAAAACTCAGCTACGTCCACTGAGCAGCGAGGATTGAGACAAAGTTATGTATTTAATCATCTCGGGTAGATATAGGCAACTGGTGGTCCGGGGGATGCAGGTGGTCTTTGGTCTATTTAATCCATGAACACACAAAACAACAGCAACAACAAAAAAAAGGAAGAAAACACAAAATGACTTCAAAAAACAGAAGCTAATACAGAAAAACGATTAAATTGACAACAAAAAGATACAAAATTACTCCAATAACACACAAAACAAATACAATTGTATACAAATTAAAAGTAAAAAAAAAAATATGTACAAAACAACAACAAAAAATATTCAAACAGCTCATGACACAAAACAAAACTACACAATGTGACAATGTGACAAACAAAACACCAAAAAATTGTAATGTGACTCTAAAAACACACAAAATTGCAATGGAAATACAGAAAATGACTCCTAAAACATACAAAATGAAAAAAATATACAAAATAACTTCATAGACACAAAAAATTACAACGGAATTACACAAAAGGACTCCAAAAACAAACAAAATGAGAACAACAATACACAAAATAAATCTAAAGACGCAAAAATAATGAAAATAATTCACAAATTGACTCCAAAAACAAACAAAATGAGAACAACAATACACAAAATAACTCCAAGGACACAAATAATGAAAATAATTCACAAAATGACCAAAAACACACAAAACGAGAATAACAATTCACAAAACACCTCTAAAAACCCACAACGCAACAAAAAACTATACCAAACAACAAAAACGATCAGTCTGAAGCTGTTTTCTCTTCTCTGTGTTATGCTGATTGGTCATGGTTCTAATTTGTGACATGAATGTTAATAACGTGGACCTCGAACTCATTGTGGCCCCCACTGTGATAAAGCTTGCCCACATCTGATCTAGGGACACACATGCTTTTGCGAATGCTTACACTAAATTATGTAACGTAGCAGTGAAATCACAATATGTTTTTGGAAGCAGATTGGTGCTGTATCCACTTTGAAATGCAAGCCAGGCTCGAGGCAATTTCCTCCTTCCTTAGGACAAAACATATAAAATAGTTTTGTCTTAAAAAATAAAGTGATGTTTGAAGGGCTCTCATGGGTGGAACACATTGGGACATAATCCTAGCTTTCCACTCTAAGTAATGCTTACCACAGTATTATTTCCCAGGTGTGACAGACAGGTTCTTCAATGTGGAATATAACAAAAAAAAGCAAGATTTTTGTGAGCCGGATCACACGGCACGTCTTTCTCTGACTTCCCTTTTTTGTTCTTTTCACTTGGGGAAAACACAGATTGTGACAGGAGGAGCAGGAGGAGGTGGATGTGGGGAAATCTGCAGTGGTTTTAACTTGATCTTTGTGTGTTAATTAGAGTAGGCAACACAAAAACAGATAAATGGGGATAAGTGAGAGATAAAGGAGTAAATACTACATCTGTGGGAGGAGGCGACCAGTTTTATCTCAAGGCATGGGAAGGTTTGGAAATAGGCCTCGGTGAATTTAGAAAGTAGGGCAAAGCCTAACGGCATAAATAAATAAAATAAACAAATGCAGTGAAATGTGAATTCCACAGGGCCCTGGGTCATTAGAGTTAATACTGTGCGTAATGCCATCTGCTGAGATTGTTTACACTAGGCTGGATAATTAGATCCTAATTAGACGATGGTATGGTGGGGGAAACATTATTTCACACACATGGAGATGAAGATAATCAGATGCACCTGCAACGCTGCGTTGCCGGTCCGTCCTGGGACCAGTGAGGAGCCGGAGCTATTAGACAGACTCTCCTTAATTACTCGATGCACCAAACTGAATCTGGATCTTTCCCGAACAGCCATTAACATATAGATAGAGTTGTACTCATGTTTTCTCCTGACACGATGGAAAACCTGTGTGTTCCTCGCTCCTTCTGTAGACTTCGCCACTGTGTGCCCCGTGCATGCCAGCGTTTGTGAAAATACTAACCTGGGTGTCGAGGTGACTGGGTGTGTTAAAGAGAAAGATAGGCGGCGGAATATTATCAGGCAAAATGAAAAACGATTCAACGCGCCGTGACGCCGTACGTGCTTTCTCTCCTCACAAGCGATCCTTTTGAACCACTGAATGGGAGCGATACTGCCGGCATGCTAATAGTGTTATGCCAAGTGCGTGGTATCACGCCGCCTGCCATTATAATATATGAGAGTAGAATAGCTGGTGATTGTGATTCCTATCGGTGTGGCAGAGTGCATAGATGCAGAGTGAGTGGCAGTAAACGCAAATGGAACAAACAAAAAAAAACAAGTGACAGAGAAAAGAATTATTATCTCTCCTGCATTACATTAAAATGTCCTGCTGTCTGTCCTGTCTGTTATGTCTGTCCGTCTGCCTTTCCTTCCGTTCACAAGGCCCAGGTGAAAAAAAAAAAAAAAAAAAAAAAAAACGTGTTTTTAACGGAAGAGAAAAACCTTATTTTCGGTGCGAAAGCCTTATTTACTCAAAGACTGATTTCCAGGGAGTTTCACACACTAACAACAGGTTACACTTGATCAAATGTGAGATCTCAGATGGAAATGGATTGTGATTAAAGCGGTGGAGGTAGTGAGGTGTTTTGTGTGTTTCCGCCCCCCCCTCCTCCTCCTATTTTCTCAAATTTTTATGGATGTGATGAGAGTAGCAGGGCCATCACCTTTGAAAGCAGGAAGTTCCTGTTAGAGAGTGTGTGAGCTGGCAGCGGATTTCTGCAGCTCTCAGCCATATTAAAGGAAGCCCATCTTACCACTATTTTCTTCCATTATCCATGTTAGAGCAACACGTCTTTGCTGGTGATGCAGTGACAGCTATACCCCATCACCTGGAAAATCACCTCCTTTGTTAGGAAGCTCACAGTCAGCCGCCACCTTCCAGGCCTTGTTTGTGACCTCAGAGGTATTTGCTCAGTCTTTTCTTCTAATTCCCTCCTCTGAAGTTCACATGAATCCCCAAGACGGAGAGAAGACAGAGGGGGGAAACACAATTCTGTGGCGCCGTGTGAAGACAGACAGCCAGCACTATGCCAGCAGGCAGACAAATATGTAAGCACTCTGACATTATGCTAATGGCAGCGTTTGGCTGCTTCTTACATGGCTTCACACCACATTGCTCATCCCAATTATCAGATGCAGCACAGGCTTTGAGTGAGGAGCAGAAAGTCGAACAAAGCAACAACAACAAAAAAAAAACACCGCTCAGTCGGGGATTGTTTTTCTCTCTCCTTGAGATCCTTTAACATGTTTTGGAGTGAGAAACATGAGTTGTTGAAACCTGGGAGAGCATAATAATGTTTGACGCCAATACTAAAAATTATGCGAGAGAGAGAGAGAGTGATAAAAATGCATATTCATCAGGCGGATTTTTTAGACTTACCTCAAATGATACAAGAATGGGTGTTTTAGCTTCAAGTGTGAGGATGGAAGTTCATAACAATTTGCCAGGTTGGTTCAAATGTTCAGTTAAACTAGATTAACATCATCATATATACTGTACTGTATATGAAACACGATCACCTCATGATAATAACAAGCAGCTCACAATTCTACCTGTCTTAAAGCTGCTACCACCGAAAAACATTTTATTAGATAAAAACATAGCGTAGTGTATGCCTCATAAATCAATGAATTAAATATCATTTACTTCAAGAAGAAAGAAAAAAAGGTTGAAATTGTGCCTTGAAAGTTTGTTTTCGTCTCCAGTAAACAGTCTGTTCATATATTTGCATTGTGGGATGTAGAGTCCCATAAACAGATGCATAGAAGTGTTTCTATTTCATTTTTACTGTAATTTCTTGTTTTTGTTCAATGATTCACTTAGCTCCATTTTTGTTCTACTTTGATATCAGAATGAACAAAAAACACTTTGGTGAACCCGTCTCTGCGACTCCACACCCCACAATGTGTCTGTGACTCCATATCCCACAATGCAATAAGTGAACATTTCAAACTGAGTCTGCACTACAAACTCAATGAGTATACAGTATACTATATACTATAAGTATGGTTAGGATGATTAGGATGATGACCGTTCCCACTAGGGATGTAACGATTCACTCAACTCCCGATACGATTTGATTCACGATACTGGGTTCACGATACAATTCTCTCATGATTTATTTTACAAAATGAGACTGTAGACAAATGAATATTGTTTTTTTTTCTTCAAAAAAAAAAAAAATACTGTATTATTTTCTTTTATCTTTCATTGTCAAAAGAATCCCTTGATAAACAATGCAAAACAATTCAATTTAATTAAAACAAAATCCTGAATGAAATGAAGAAAAAGTACAAATGAATAAGAAGTTTCTTCATTTAAATTCTGGCTCTACAGTAAACTATGCAAAACTGCATAATAGTTCCTTTTCTTTATGAAAGTGTAACTGAAAATGTAATTTGTGCCTTAACAATTGGACTTTAAAACAAATCCCATATCAAATAAATAATATAAATAAACAAACTATGGTTTTCATTCTCTCTCTCTTGTTTCACCTTTTCCTCTCTGAGATCCTCTTACCTTGGATTTCACATGTTCTTTCTTTCTCACTTCTTTCTTTTTGTCTTGGGGAAGCCAAAATGCTTCCACACATCTGATTTAAAACACGGTGGTGCGTCCTGAATTTCAAATTTCAATTTCAGAGTACCGATGTGAACCGTGACACCTTTGAATCGATTTTTAACCGCCTCACGATTAATCTTTACATCCCTAGTTCCCACTGAAGTATACTTCCAAGATGCATTTCAAACCTACAATGACAAAACACTGAAGCACACTGAGGCTAAATATCTGGTTTGATTTGCCACCTTTGAAAGTTCTGAAAGCATTTCAAGCGAGAAAGTGACCAAGTAGAAAATCAACATGTGGTCATAAAACTCGCGAAAATACCGACATTTCTGAGACTTTCCGAAACGCGTCATTGTGCTACTGACAAAGCTTCCGGCTAACGTCAAAATAAGAGCCCTAGTTACCAATGCGTTAAAAATTTAATGGAAGACAAAAAGAGATGCTTTTGTTTTGAAATGGGGATGTTTGACTTTTAGCTTGAAGCCGGTCACGGAACGATTTAACGCTCCATGACGCAATGCATCATGGGGCGGTTGAGTATGACTAGTGTTCCCACTAGGGATGTAACGATTCACTCAACTCCCGATACGATTCGATTCACGATACTGGGTTCACGATACGATTCTTTCACGATTTATTTTACAAAATGGGACTGTAGACAAATTCTAGAAAATACGGTACTATTTTCCTTTAATTTTTCATTGTCAAAAGAATTCCTTGATAAACTATTCAAAACAATGCAATTTAGCTAAAAATAAATCTTGAATGAAATAAATAAAGGAATAATACAAATGAAAATGAAGCCTATTAATTTAAATTCTGGTTTTATAATAAACAATGCAAAACTGCATAATAGTTATTTTTCTTTTTAAAAGTGCAACTGAAAATGTATTTTGTGCCTTAACAATTGGACTTTAAAAAAAAAAAAAAAAAAAACCGTCATTGCACTGATTTACGTCATATTTGTTTGGACCAGCAGAGGGCGATGGTAACCCAGTGGTCGGTTGGCATGCAGATATCTTGCAGTGAAGAAGAGAAGCTATGCTAGCAGACAGAGCTAATAGAATAACGTGACTTTTACAGATATTCAAGTAATATTACAGATATTCTTTCGGTGCTAAAGGGGTAATGAATCATTTATTAACATATTTAAGAGTAGAAGGCGGCCAGAAAGAAAGTATTAGCAGACTCCGCCCACCGCCTACACTTGTGGATAGTACTGCGATTCAATTTTCAGAAAATCGATATCAACCGTGATACCTATGAATCGATTTTTAACTGCCTTACGATTAATCGTTACATCCCTAGTTCCCACTGTGCATACTTTTAAAATGTCCCTATATAGTATACATGCGGGTATTTCTCACATAGTCAATCTTTCCATACTATCTAATGTGAATGCTTTACTTACTCATTTTGATGTCAGACTTAGTATGAGTAGTTCGTTAGTATGTGATTCCAAACACAGTGTTCAGTGATGATGAAAACGAACCGTTAATCAGCGATTTATAATGTTTTCCTTTCTTTTTGGAGTAAATGATTTCATCTAATAAATAAGATTTGTATGCACAGAATAGAAATATGATTTTATCTAATAAAAACTATTGAGGGTAGCAGCTTTAAATGAGAAGGAAGCAGCATGTTTGTTGAGAACAGATGCTCAAAATCACTCCAACATTCAGTTCATATATACAGTAGAAAGATAAGTATGGTTTCTGAGGCTAAACTCTAAGGTTGGCACTGTTCTGGGACAGACTAATACATATGCACGAGTTCTTTATACAGTATATGTAAAAAAAAAATTACAACTGCAGCAATTTTAGTCCTAACACAATGTCACATATATCCTGGAGGTTATCGTTAGAAATTACATAAATTTAAATGGGTACACCTTCTTCCATCAGGTTAATGTATTCATTTTTTTTGTTCTGCGGCGATATTAAAATGTTCCCATAGTTGCACTTAGCACACTGCAGTGAAAAAAAAAAAAAAAAATGCTCTGAAGTTTTCCCGCCTCTACAGACCCTCGAAGCACAATGATTGACGGCTGTTGGCTGCAAACGTACACGGACGCGTTCAACAGTGACGATCAAGCAGATTCGGGATAACGTTACTGGCGCCACTGCAAAGGCATAAGTGATTGGAAGGCTTAATGCAGCGGACCACGCCGCACAGAGTCATAGCCAGCAATTTGCATCAGAAATGTCTGGTAAATTCCTACCTTTGAAAAAAAAAAATAGCATAGAATATTTCTAAATGATAACCTCTCAGGAAGCCAGATGGGGAGTTAGGAGCAACACTGTGTTTTACACCCATGATGAAGTCTAATTCCCTGTTACTACATTTATAAGCCGTGCATAAACACACATCAAATGGCACTCTTTTTTCCCCTCCACCTCATAATCCTGGATAATCTTCATCCACAATATGAGCAGCATTAAATTGAAAGGAAGATTCACAAATGAACATATTTACATCAGTCCCATTAGTGAGAGATGTTGGTAGATTCTGCTTAGAGATCTGGTGCTGCTTTGAAATGCCCATGGGCACTTAAGAATTTTTATTGGAAGCACTTTAACGTACCATAGCATGCTAAGTAATGTGCTTTAATAGACATATAATACAGTGGATTACAACTCTGGATATTAATAAATCAACAGTGTTATTTATTACAGCTGTGACATGTTTAATCCCGGCTGTGGATTTAAAAGCTTTTTTGTGCGTACGAGGCCCTCTTTGCCTATTTGTTGGCTTTTATATTCAGTAAATGTGCATTTAGTTAGGGTACGGAGGGTGTTTACATGTCAGTCTGCATGTTGATACTCCATGTACGCCTGTCTCCCGTGATTCAACCACTGTATTGGGATTCTTCAGCAGATTAAAGCTGTCTGGGCTCCTCAGGCCTGAGCAATGACAGGCAGATCAAAGCCCGTCATGTTCCTGGCTGAGATGATAGAGATCATTAACATTCTAGGAACCAGTCGTAATTAGTAGCATGTGTGCATGCACCTGTGCACGCTCATTCGCTGCATCCATCTTGCTCTCTGATCTCAGCGCTGTGTGTGGGAGGTGCACAGGACTACCCCCCCCCCACCCCCCACAGACAAACGCCGCTTCAGCAGTGAGAACCAGGCTCATCTATTGTACCTGCTGCCTCCATCAACTCACTTTCCATCTATTACGAGCATACAGGCTGATCTTCATGGCTGAGGCTCATTGTAAAACTCCAGCCATGCTGATTCAATAGGCTCTGGAGGGTTCTGACAATGACCAATTCACTCATGACTATTATTCATCACAAAACCTTCCCAGCTCTCCAATAAAACCCACCACCAACCTTTCCTATGCTATTTGGTATGCCGTAGCAATCCATCACATCCAAATGTTCAGTTGCTCCTTCTAAACGCACTACTCACACACACACACACACACACACACACACACTCACACACTTTTTCGCCCCAGCAGCACCAAACGAAGTTTTCCTTACCACAGAGATTACTTTTTGAGTGCAACTTAATTCCATCTTTTCTATCATCTGCTATCATCTGGCACCTCTTTGTCTCTCACCCACTACTCGCTCACCTTCACATGCCACCCGTCCACTGCCTCCATGCCTGACTGCTTTGACAGCCTCCAGATTGGCACGGGAGGGGATTTGATGCCCGTGTGGAGCCGAGCTTCGGCGGTGGGTTCCACTCTCCAACCGCTGGACGCACAGCCCTGAGCCACCAATTAAAAAGTCATGAAGGCTTTTAGGGGGATGGCGGGCTGCAGTTTACAACGCTTCTGTGGATTAGCTGCCCTGAAAATAGTCTTTGTGTTCCTGAGACAACATCTGAATAGGTTGGGGTTAACATAGAGCAGCCGTTCGTGGGCCACTTCCCTCGTCCTTCTGCTCTTAGGCAACACTCTTTTAGTCCGTCACTTCATCAGAGTAGATGAAACACCCACTGTCTACTGCATGTATAGGGTTCATTACTGGCCACTATATACGCATTATGAAGGCTTTTAAGTCGAGCTTCATCACTACTTTTCTATCACGCTGACATTGATTTGAGCTGTATGGGTTACATAAAGATTCACACAACAAAACTCCTTTCTGATATCCTTTGTAATTGGCTTTTTCCATCTAGCGGTAAGTGGCACATCGGCCCCTTAAAGTTGAATAAACGGGCTAATGTGACTGGCCGTGAGCTAGTATATCATTTTCCTGAATAGCTCGCTTTCAAAAAGCATCATACAAATCAAGTAAGTGACCATTCACTCTACCAAAGGCTGCAAGGACTTCTTTTATACAACATTTCACGGGTAAAACAAGTCCTAAATGTGGCATGAGAAAAGGTGAACGACTCCCCATGCATTAGTTCAGTCTTCTTAACAAGAACCAGCGATACCGTTGTCCAAAATAGCAACCAGCCATAAATGGAATCAATAAAGCTTCACAAATATTTACAGGACAAGAGAGCCCCAAGGCAATCAATTGTAATCTATAAGACAATAGAGGGTTCAACTGTGGCAGTGTTTCAGGTTAGAAAATCGATAAAGTCAGCTTTGGAAAAAGAAGGAAAAACAGAAATAACAACCTGATTAAACTGGAAGCCCTTATTCTTTTATTCATGCTCTTTCTCAATCTTTACCTTAACCTGACCCTCCCAATGGTTTTCTGCTTCAGTTTAGAAAAATAAAATTAAAAAAAAGTTGTCCAAGTTTGACATCGCTGGGTGCGGTTCTCAGCAGGTACCATGGAACCGCAGGGAGTACATCCAGCAAGGTAGACGGAGACAGCTTTTGAAAGAAGGAAGCAGCTAGAGGATGTGACAGGCTGCTGAAAGCCTGAAGATAACAGCGTCTGCTTCTGGACTTCTTTAGCAGGAGGAAAGGTAAAGTGAGAGAGGCAAATCAGAGGTGAGGAGGCCATGCAAATTCTCTGGATAATCGGGTACAAAAACAACGTTGCTCAGTTTTCTGCAGACGGCTGAGTGACGGAAAGTAAAGCATCGCAGAAGTGCAAAGAATAAGAATTAGGGTGTATTAAAAACTGATTTCTCTCTGGGGCAGAATTTTTTATGCACCGGGTTGTAATCCCTAGTTTATGTTCTGTAGTAACTAGCTCGATAAAATAAATCAAGCCAGCACATAAAAAAGTGAATAAAATGGAGTATATAAATGTGTGTTGGAGCAGCAGGAAGCTATAGAAGTCAAGACCGCCTAGAGTGATGGCTGATTTATTGATGCATTGATACCCAGTAGTACACAGTCAATTTCTGCAACTTCTGATAAATAGGTGATAATGTCAGGTTTTCCCCCGGCAGGCAAGCAGCTTGTTTCCAGCATGAGGAACAGGTCGACAAATGCAAAAAAAAAAAAAAGAGGCGGATTCCTTCTCTGATGCACTGTGGTAGCGCTTTCTCATGCACAAAGCCGATAAACCCACAGTGATCAGAGGAGGCTGTAGCTCCTGCCAGTACCTATCAGCGTCTTTTCAACAGCCCCCCCCCCCCCCCCCCCCCCCCCTCCACCCTCCCTCTGTGGGAACATACATGTGGGAACACTCTACACTGTAAACTAAACAGCCACACAAAAGCCCCCCTGGTGGTCAGTGTGAGCATAAATGAATCATTTTGGAGGTTGCTGGAGGGCTATAGATACTGTGAATATACAAGTGTTTCTGACAGCTGTGCTGATAACATCTGACCTGCATGTCACCATACATAACACAATGCATATACAGTATAGCCCTAGGTATTGAGAACACTTTACAAAATGCCTTATGACATTACATTTTCTATTACTCATGTTCAATTACAATTCAATTACGATTCGTGCTGATATCGTATCAGATCAATAGCAGAATCGGCAAATACTCAAGGCTGCAATATGGGTATCGTATCGGAAGTGAAAAAGTTGTATCGGGACATCCCTATTGTTTAATAAAAATTACTTTTTGTAGCAACCTTAAAATGACATTTTTACCAATTACAATTAAATTACAATTCTTTTTATCCTCAGCAAGTCAATTACAATTACGTTCTCCTTTACAATTAATCACAATTACTGAGCCTGAAATAAATAGCCTAATAAAAGTTAAAACAAATATCTATCTATTAGTGACCATGTTAGGCTAATCAATGAAAATATAAGTTTTAATATTTTTGGTGTGGGCGTCTGAGCCTTGTTTGTGTCAGTATACCACTGGATTTCAATTTTTTGAATGGTAAAATGTGGGAAAGCTTGATAAAGGGCAGCAACATTATGGCCAAAATGATATTCACGATTATTTTTGATCAATATTGTAATCATGATTAAAATCACAATTATTTATCATATTAAGGAAAAATCCATCTTTATAATGTACTACTTTTAAACAAACTATGTGTACAGTTTTCAGTGCAAAATGAAGCTTTAAAATGGAATTACAATGAAAAAATTATTTTTAAAATTAATCCAAGAATTAAAAATGTACCAAAGGCTAAACTGAATAAATACACTATTACAGAGTGCAAAGCTTGTGTTTCAAATGAAAATATTGTCGAGGATCAGGTTAAATTAATTGTGGTAACCAAAATCTTAATGACAATTCAATTTCAATTAATTGTACAGCCCGAGCTTGATTTGAATCATATTTTAATAATTGTTAACTACATATGTGTAGAACTGTACATAGAACACTAACATGGTTCACCAGTTTTTCATTAAATTATAATTGACAATTTTAACAATTACAGAGTCAATTATCTAACTCAATTACAACTGCAACATATTTGTTTAATTATGCCATAATTGTAATTGATCAATTATTACATGATTACAATTATATTTGACCCCCAACCTTGCTTATGATCTAAAGTGCCTGTATGGATTTCTGGCTGTGTAACACACACAGAGAGGTGTTACAGTGCAAATAGAAATGACCTTAATAAACGCATCATTCAGTAATAATGTCTAACACTGCATAATCCACCGCAGATACTTCACAGCATCGCTCAATTTGATTTTTTTATTTTTTTTATTTTACCAGAGCAGTGTGAAAAAATCCATAAAACAAATCCATCCTGAAATGTATTTACAGAAAATGTGTATACTGTGTGTGTGAGATTATAGAGAAAAAGTTGAAGAGAAAGAGCACCTGACCATGGAAAGTGTAGCTAAGTGTACATAAAGTTCACATTTTCAACTTTGCAAATAATGTCAACATCTAAAACTTTTATAAATGCTTCCGGGGGCTGTGTCAAAGTCCCCAAGCTCACCCATTCTTTCAGGAGATAAAAAAAATCAACTTTAATTACTGTAAGAAAGGCTGCAAGTTTATTGCTATCCTTTGAATTGCTGTCAAAGTTACTGATATGCATATTAAAAGCATAGCATTGATTAAAACACTTTATTTTGTGCTACTAAAAGAAGCTCAGTGATGGACTGCAGACACAAACAGATGGAACATGAAACAGCACTAAACCCAGGTATGACTGAGGAATGAAATCGAGACTCAAACAGTCAAAGAACAGAGTCAAGGGAATCAACGTGGACCACAAATCAACAACAGAGAAAGAAAGGAGGAAAGAAGATACAAATAAATAGATAAATCAGATCAAGAGCATCTCACGTGGTGATGCTGTTGATCAAAGCCTCGTTACAGCAGGACATGGGTTCGTTGAGCACACTGTGAGTCTGACCCCCCGGCCTGAAACTATCATCAGATACTACAACAGAATGGACTACACTGAATGGATGGAAGCAAAACAAAACAGACAATTCTGATCTCTCTACTTCCATAAACAAGAGCATTTTAATCCCTTCTAGATCAAAGAGACAGAAAGCTTTACTTTTGTTTCATTAGTTGGATACCCACCCCCACCCCCCTCCTCCTCCCCACCCCCTCCATCTCTGAGCATCTACGTTGGATCAATCAATACCAGCCCACTGACTCCAGCCTAAGTGCCCTCACTCTAATCACTCTCCTCTGAAAAGCAAAGGACCAGACACACTTCTGTATACAAGTGTCTATTTTGATGAAACAGTATACTGTCTCATCAAAATAGTCTTTCTAGAAAGAAATATTCTGTTTGACAAACAGTTCTATAAATCTTAGCTTGACGCTCTGAACATGAAAGTCAAAATCTTAGTAAAAGGACAATAAATAAATAAATAAATAAAAAAGCACCAGCCAAGCTGATGGAGCGTCTGATAAATCTAGGCTACACTTGGACTTTGTCATTGTTGTTCCCTGGAATGTAATCTTCTTAATCGTAATCTATTCTGAACCTACAGGACCGTTGACCCACTTTTGTTTGCGCACTTCCATATCTCATTTAGAAGTGTTCGAAATCCTGCTGCAATCTCATTCTCTAGGTGTTCAGTCCTATAACCTTAGAAATCCTTAATCCACTGTAACCCAATCCATGTCTCATCATTCAGAGGTGGTCATAGTTAGAACCAGTGTTTACTGGTGTTTAACAGACCTTAGTTGACGACAGAGGACACAAACACACGCACAGAGGCTGCTTTTCTGCTATGCACTGAAAAATGAAAATAAGTTGGACCAACTCGTTTCATTTGGTTATTTTTAGTTTTTTTGAAATTGACATAAACTTAACAAATGAACTGTCCTCAAATCGATGTTTTGCATTAGTCCAACCTTAAATAAAACAGGTCAACTTAAAGTTTTCAGTTTTTCTATCTCAAGGTTACTTGTATAAGTAATGTTTGTTTCTGACCCAATATTTTCTTCTTCTTTCATTTCTTTCCGACCCCTAAGGCAGCAGCACCAATGAGCTGGATCGTGACCCCATTTCGATATCACACTTTTCTGACGACCTCAAAGACATTTTTTTTTCTTATAGAATTTGTTTTTGATCACGTTTGTTACAGCGTTACAAATACAGAATTAGTGACAAATTGCGCCAGCTCAGATATTTTTATTAAGCATTTTATTGGAACTAGATTCATATTTGTATTTATACAGTATATAATGCAGTGTATAAGAGTGTGTGTTGTGTAATAATATAATAATAAGAATAATGTAATAAAAAAAAAAACATCAGACACAAAAAACGTAAGTGATGCAGGTTCACTACTACTGAAATGAAATTCTAAGTGTGTAATCGGCGTTTGCTTTAAAGTAACTTGTGATGATTTAGTGAAGTAAAGCTAAAGTTGTGTTTTTTTGTTGTGTTTTTTTTTTATTTTTTTATCTTTGTTCCAGCCTTACTTTAAAGCTAAAAGTTATTTGTTAAATTGGTGATGGGTCATGATGACTGTAGTTAGAGAGTTACTCCTGAAATAACAGGTATTATGTGGGACCTGCAGTAATACTGGAACAAACACAGACTCGCACGAGCACACACACACGCATGTGGAGGATGCACACGGTACAGCTTAAATCTGGACGAAAAAAGGAGACCTGACCCCAGAGGACCTGTCCGACCACAATGACGCCGAAAACACGTTTCAACCCGACCTTATTCATATCCGTGCGCGCGTATGTAGAATGATCCGTTGTGGGTTATAGACATGACGAGCAGCTTCATGTATTGCTACACACTACGTCCAGCTGAAGCTACACTGTTTATATTGGACGGTAATTACGGTTTCCAAGCGGAGGATCACACAGGCAGCATCGGGGGCAGCTAAGTGGTGGCAGGGGTCCTCAGGTAAAGATGGGTGGATCCAAGCAAATCGCCTGTATTACAGTAAATTGACGGTGCAGCTGATGAAAGTGTTTCTCGGTTATGCAGATTAAAAAGAGAGTTAAAATAACCCGTGCACACCTGGGAGTCCTTTTTTTATTTCAATGGTACCGATTGAAAAAAGGAAAAAACAACAGAAAATCCCCCCCTACATTGCAAACTGAATGTGGGGGGTGGCATTACTTCGTAGGGGCCCCTACGCTCAACGGTGCTGGCGAGACCCTTGTACAATGACAAGACGGAAGACTGCCGAGCTGCTCAGCTTTGTTTGTGTTCATTTTGTTTTATAAAAACACCAGATGGAAAACTAAAGCCTAGTTGTGTGCAAATGATGCAAGAAAGAATTTGCTGATCACCGGAGCTTTTGTAGCCCCCGCTACCACCTCAATGCTAAATATGTAGCAGCTAGCACGGACAGCAAGCGCAGACACTCGGACAATGCTCGCTGCAACATGCTAAGAGCACGCGGTGACTGATAAATGAACAAACTCACTGGATAAATATTCGGTGTCAGAAAAGTGTTCTTACTGTTTATGATGTGCTAACTTCATAAACACTACATTTGACGTTTTATTTCATTTGTATTTTTTATTATTTGGAGATTGACAAAAGTACACATCAATATGACAGGTAGCCCTTGGGACTAGTCTCAAATACTACGACTGCATCTGTTCAAGTCTGTTAAAAACAAACAATAAAGGACTTTATAAAGCCACTTTGTTATATATCAATGTTTTGATCTGCCACAATAATATGATTTAAATGAAAACACCTCAAGTTGAAGGTGTTTCTCAGCAATTTATAGGTGCGATTAAAAAAGAGAATAATTACATTACAGAGCATCATTTATTAACTGCACATTTTTTTAAATCTCTTGACAGCACTTATTAATGCAATGTTTTTCACTTCTAAACAATAAAAATAAAGACTGCAAAACTAATGACGTTATTCACAACTTTCACACTGACCAGTCAGATTAGTGGAAAAAGTTGTTCTTATTTTGCTGTTCACATAATAAAAACATGATCTTTTTTTAGGTGGGAGTCCAAATTAAACAAGCTCTCCTTCCCATGGTTATTACTGAAGAGACTGATGATGAAAAGTCCACAATACGTGTCAGTAGATATCCTTTTAATCCTCTTGGTGAAGAAAGACGCGTATATAATTCTCTGCACTAACAATGTAGAAAACGTTTAGACGTTTTATCTCTGAGTGATGTCCATGCTCGATGTAATAAACTGGACCTACTCCCTCTACAGGAAGGGCCAAAGCTGCCTCTATCTTCTTAGACCGCTGAGGTCCTTCAACATCTACAGGAAAATGCTGAGGATGTGATGGCGAGTACGATCCTCTACGCTGGTGTTTAGAAGGCCGGTGACGTTGTGGGGATTAGACTGGACTCTATGACAGTGGTGACAGAGAGGAGAACCCTGTCCAAGGTGATTATTATAACTGTTGTATACAATATATCTGTTATTATCCCCCGCAACAAAATGTGGAAGGGGGATATAGGTTTGAGCTCCGTTTAAGATAGGAAAGCCAAATTCGGTGTGTGGCTTCAGAGTATCAAAAACCTTGATGGAGTTCGAAAATGAGAAACGCACAACCTTTTTATTCCGGAGTTATTGCCCTTGTTACGTTTTTTCTTTTTTCTTTGGTGAAAGATGTTGATGACTATTTCTTCTTGATATTATTACTGTTGTATTTATCTGTAGTAATATTAGTTTTATTATTATTATTGTCTCATTTATCCTATTTATCCTGCACTGGTATTTTGGTCCTTATTGTTAAAGGTTAACAGTCTTTTACTTAATTATGTACGTTTTCTTTTCTCTATTTCTTTCTCTCTTGTTTGTTGTTTGTTCTTTATTTGAAGTAAATCATGATTATTATTACTATTATCTTATCTTACTTTTTACTACGGTAGTGTGTGCATTACTACGGCAGTGTATGATCTGGTATTTGGTCTTTATTTGGTTAACAGTAACATGTATGTTTCCTTTCTTCTTCTCTTCTTTCGTCTTGTTAGGTGTTTGTTCTTTTATTTGAAGTATTTCTTGAGCAGCTGTAACACAAGCAATTCCTCACTGTGATAATAAAGTATTTCTGATTCTAATTCTCATTTAATAAAGCAGCTGTTTTTATCTTTAGAAACCATGTTCTCTGGATGTCAATGCTAGTCGAC
Source organism: Gouania willdenowi (assembly GCF_900634775.1). NCBI lineage: Eukaryota > Metazoa > Chordata > Actinopteri > Blenniiformes > Gobiesocidae > Gouania > Gouania willdenowi. The sequence continues at coordinate 16,808,127 of NC_041051.1, read as the reverse complement.
ACAGCTCCAGCGGAATCTTACAGGGTCAAGATATGATTTTAACCCACAATGATTGCTTTTCATAGTTTTTTTTTTTTTGTTGTTTATTGTGTATACTCGGCTTTGCTTTGCTTCCTTTGTCAAAATGTCACTCAGTTTAGTGGAACCACGCTAACAAGCTAATTATGTACATGCTGTCTGAGGTTATATTGCCAGTCTGACAGTCTACCTACGCAACAGACAACGTGTGTTGCAAAAAGGATTACAATTGTGTCTCGAGATCCGAAACTGGCCTTTGTTCATTGACTGGCTCAATTTTTCCTTCATTTCTGCCATTTTTTTACTCTTTCTCTACACGTCTCAATGGAACCAGAAGGAAACGTGGCTCTGTTCGACATGTGCAAAGTTGGCACTATTGTCAGGCGGAGCTGTCTCTCCTATCAATGTGTCAGGATGGACCCCTCCTGTCAGCCTGTCACCACAGAGCGAGGATGAGATGTGAAAACTTAGCGGAATTTGTCAAGGAGGATATAAGGCACAGCGCCTGAGTGATCTGACAACGTTATCGTCATGGTATCAGGCTCCTTCAGACAACTCAGTCAACTGGATCAAATGCTAATGACAGAGACACACAGTATCAACATAAAACACATCAAAGGCTGCCCGTCTACTGCTTCATTTGAAATTAATATGACTTAAGTAGCTGATGCCAGGCCAGACCAGAATCAAAGGCAGAGAAGACTTGTAGTGAGCGCTCTGACCTACATGAGACTTTTTCACCGATAAAAACAACTGGACAGTGCCAAGAGGACAACGGGGTTGGGCTCAATTACATTTTTCAGTTACAATTACATTTTAACTAATGTTCTATTACAAATACAGTGACCAGCATTTTATTCTCAGAAAGTCAATTACAGCTACGTTCTCAATGACTAAAGTTCAATCACATCTGAAATAAATAACTCCATAAAACTTAACCTTCCTCTTGCGTTAGCTTTCAGTTAGCATCTCTTTAACATATCCTAAATCAGCTGTAAAATACTCTAAAAACTTTCCTATCTATTGATTACCTTGTTTTTCTTTCTAATCAATTAAAATATAGGTTTTAATACTTTTTACGTGGGTGTCTAAGACTTTTTTCTGTCAGTATACCCCTCTATTTCAATTTTTTAAATGTTAAAATGTGGGAAAGCTTGATATGAAACATATTTTAGTTGTCAGTGCAAAATGAAGCTTTAAAATGTAAATATTCAAAAAAAAAAAAAAACCCAATCATTAAAAATGTACCAAAAGCTAACTGCATAAATACACTATTACAGAGTGCAGATCCCGTATATCAGGTTAAATTAAATGTGGCAACCAAAATTTTGATCACGATTAAATTTCAATTAATTGTGCAGCCCTAGCTTGATATGAAACATATTTTAATAATTGTTAACTACAAATGTGTAGAACTGTACATAGAACTGTAACATGGTTCCCTAATTTTGCTTTAAATTATAATTGACAATTTTTATAGAATTTTCATGGCAATTACAAAGTTTTTAACTACGAAATTATGACAGCAAACAGATTTTTCAAAATTACAATTACAAGTATAACCACGCCATAATTTTAATTAACTATCAATTACGTAATTACAATTATAATTGACCCTAACCATGAAGGACACTTTCATTTTGATGTACTTAAATATTTTAAAATTGTGTGCAAAAAACCAATAAAAATATTTGACAAAAAAAAAAAAAAAAAATGTGTGCAGGAGATAAATGACCTAATTCTGATTATTATTATTACAAGCTGACAATTTTACATGTTGTCTCTGGGGCGTACATGCTCTCTACATGAAGCCGGCTTATGAATCTAAGCTTTTAGCATTTTTTTTTTTTTCATTCCCCTCCTGTTGTGTGGAAGATCTGCTCAGGAAGTGGAGTCGTGTAGACAGAAGTGAAGCCCCCCAGCTGCTGACCTTTACAAGCATCAGACAGCAGCAGGAGGTGCAGCGATTTACCTGATTCACATCTTAAAGAATAAACAACTCATCATAAAATACCTCGGGTGGTACCAGGTGTGTGTGTGTGTGTGTGTATTTACTGATGTATGTGGATGTTTTGCACCATATGTGCTCATACAATGTTGTAGTGATGATATCATAGACTTGATTTATGATTTATGTGTGATTAGGTGTAGGCAGTAAACTACAACCACTATCCCCAGCTACTGGGCCGCAGACAAGTACTGGTCCATGGACCGCAAATGACGGAAAGTTTTTATTTGCGATCTGGGTTTTCTAACTCTTAACAGATTCAACAGAATCACGATATATCGCAAAATCCATTTTTCTACTATACATGTGGCCATACCAGCCTCTCATTGCCCGATCCCGTTAGTAGTTGGATGGGAGACCACTGAGAATTCCAGGTGCCACAGTGGGGTGGCAGTCACCCTAGTAGTGTCTGTCATTGTGTCCTTGGGCAAGACACTTCACCCACATTGCCTAGTATGAATGTAGTGTGTGAGTGAGTGTTGGTGGTGGTCGGAGGGGCCGATGGCGCACTTTGGCAGCCTCGCTTCCGTCAGTCTGTCCCAGGGCAGCTGTGGCCTCAACAGTAGTTTACCACCACTAAGTGTGGAGTGAAAGTATAAAGCGACTTTGAGCGCCCAAAAAAGCACTATATAAATATGCATTATCATGTGTGTAATAGTTATCGGTATTGGTTTTAAAATTAGGATTCAGACATTGGCCATTCCGCCGATTTAATTAACCGAAAATAGACTTTGTCTATGGAAAGGCGTGACTAAACGCCGCCATCTTGTGCGTGGAGACCAGACGGCAGTAGTGCTTGTAAATCAATGAAGGTATGAATAATTCAACAATCTCAAATTAGAATTATTCACTAAATTAACAGATAGCTACGACACAGAATAATTGCATCTTGTAAAAATGCCATTTTTACCACTCAGATATTGAATTTAAGTAGGTAAGAAAGTAGCAACTGTTTTACACAGGATAACCTGCAAGTATCTTGTTAGGTTTAAAAACCCTTTCCATTATATTGGCCAAAGAGCTGTCAAATATTGGCATATTGGATATTGGACAAAAATCCAATATCAGACATTAATAATGTATGAATATTCATCAGCAAGTTGTGTTGTCTATTTTACATCCTGTTGTTTCTTTTGCTTCTGTTACTTGTTGAACAAGATAAGTAAGTAGACTGTGTCCCTCATTATACCAACAGGACTTTGTAATTACAACCACCTGCTCTTCTTAAATAAAGCCTGTTCTTCTCTCCACAACTGGCTCCTCTTTTTTATATTCAAGGAAATCCTCGCATTTTAGGAAAATGCATTCATTATCCAATGTCTTGTTACACATTGTATGCCTGTATAGAGACGTAAAACCAGTTTGTATCGGTAAACTTGAATTATCTAAAAAGATGTGAATGCGTTTGCTGAGTACAATGGACGCTATTGGATAACAAAGTCTGCTGAAGGCAAAGTACTGTTGGAGGAAGGAGTGCAATTAGACCAAATAAATCTCCTTTCCTAAACTCTAAGCCCCTTTGGTGAACTAGTTTGCCCTTTTTCACTGAAAAAGAAATCTATCCCACCTTGTGACTCTCTCCGCGAACAAAAAATCCCTCATAATCAGCAGAGAGCTAAATCTGTGACCATTAGAGCAGTCCTTTAAAAGGCAAGACTCACCTTAGAAGGTGAGGTAACGCTCGGTTTGGAATCAATAGCAACTGCAGAGACTAGGTCTCTAATTTTTTTTTTCCTCTGAGGGAAACCCAAAATAAAGCTAGAGGGAGAGGGAAAGGGTATCGGGAAGTGAACATAAAGGGATAAGTTCTCACTTGTGTCAGAAAGCTGGTGATGGGGAGGGGGAGGGAAAATGAGTGAAGGCAGTGGGAGAGAGTATATTTGCTGCTATTATAGCTCCCGGGAAGCAGGAACTCAATCAGTGACCGGGCGAGGGACCCATTGTGTCGGAGTGTAATGGGAACTGTGAGATTTTATTAAGAGAGCAATTGCATGTGCTCCTCATCAGGGTTTCTATTGTGGTGCTGGTGGTCACAATGGTGTCTGGGAGAGATAGAAACAAGGTATTTACTGTCTCACATTCCAGGGAATAGACAGCGCGGCGAAATTGGGTTCCACGTTAACAGTGGGAGCTCTGTTACTTATAATTGTCACGGCATCCTCTTGTTTGATCCTTCCCCAATCCTTCCCTCGCCGGAGCTTCTCCTTTTCTTTGCTTTTTTCATTTGTGTATCAACTTCTGATTTTCCTTTTTCTGACGCTACGGTGGAACCACACAGCAGAAAGTCAGCCTTAGCAAATTTTGTCTGTGCAGAGATTGCATTCGTTGTCTGCCTGTGCTTAGAAGAGACAGGTGGAAGTAGAGGACAGGCGAGAGAGAGAGAGAGAGAGAGATAAGCGTAGGAGGACAGCACTATGAGAAGGTGTATCAGCCTGAGTAGTGCTGGACTTCCCCATGTGAGCGTGATGGGCCCTTTACAAAAAAACTCTGTTATTACTGCACGGATCTGTGCACATTTTTCTCCTGGTTAGTTAAAAGGAACAATGGAAACCAACGTTGACACTCGATGTAAGGACGTTAAAAAAATATTTGAAAAACGTAATTAGAAAATCATTTAACCAATGTCACTTTCATTCATTTTTTTTTCCATTTATTAGTTTTTTTCCGAGCAGGGACAAAAAAACAGAAAACAAAAGGAACAAAAGAACTCTTTGTGTACAAGGAAACTCCAACAGTGAAAAACCATCAGAAATGTTCAAAATAATATAATAAGATCAATGTACACTGTTCAAAAGGGAGTGGGAAGACAATTTGATTTGATTTGTTTATTTATTCAAGGGACAATGCATTTTAAAAACAAGAAAAGGCTAAAAAAACATGTACCTGTGAATAAGCAGGATTATAGCCAAAGCTAATTTCCATCCTCAGTCAAAAGCCCAGCCCCATCACCCACACACTACATTTAATGTAAATAAATAAATAAAAAGCATCAATTTAAACATCTCAAATACCAATTTAATTGCAGTTATCTTTATTTAAAGACTTATTTAATCCCACCCCCATTTCTTAATCATACAATTTTCATCATATTGCGTCTGTCTGTTTGGACTTCCAGAAATACACATTACGTAATAAACAGAACGGGGGAAAAAACTGACCAACTAATAATCAGTAACTTAAGATATACAAGAATAAAAGTTTTTACTGTTTTTGTCCCCGCCCTCAGTTGTTCCCACCATATACTGACTTTAAAAAATAACTGAAGTGAACTTGAATTGTTGACTAATGTTCTCTGTTTGAGTGACATCACTTGATCAAGACTTTTCTAACATTCCACACGCAATAAAAGTATGTATGATTCGTGCTGATCGCATAATATCGACATCGGCCAATACTCAAGGCTGCAATATCGGTATCATAACGGAGGTGAAAAAGTTGTATCGGGACATTCCTATGCAAAATACCAACATTGCTAATGAAGTCAATTAAATTAAATTTGCACATAAAGGCAACCTTAGCCATAGATGTAATCGGTCTATTAGGTGCAATAAGCCCCGCCCCCATCCTCACTGTACTGTGACCACGTCATAATTTATGAAGTGACTTGAAACTCTGAATTTCTTGCATATAGCAGACAAAATAATCAACTACAAAATACATTAAAAAATTGTCTGTAACTTGTTTATGATGATAGCGGTGATCTTTTTTTAATTTTTAGCAAATTGAGTTTTTGAAAAAAAAAAATTAAAAATTAAAAAAAAAAAAACATTTATATGAAGATTGAACTTTAGAAAGAGAGAATGAAGGATGAACTAGAATGAATGATTCTTTGTTATCCGGTGCAGGGTCGTGTCATTTTGTTTGATTCTAAGCTTTCCAATAATCAAGTGCATGTCAGGGTTACACCCAAGACCAAACGGTAATCCACATTCACAGAGTCATTTTATCCTTAGAAAACCCACACAAGCACTGAGAGAACATACAAACTCTCCACAGCCACTTCTCATGGCTACACCTCACAGTTTTTAATTGACTGTGAGTCCAAAATGCTTAATAAATACACCACCGCCTTCGACTGTTTCATGAAATGTTTTGAGTCTACTTATAGTCAAACAATGAACAAACTACCAACAACGCTGCCCACACACACACAAAAACGATGGTGAAAAAGAAGTTTATGTTTTTATTTGAGTAGAGAAAAAACACTTGCAGAAATCTTTGCTTTTTTCGGTTCTAAATTCTAAAGTGTAGTTTTTATAATTTACTCAACTCTTTAAACAAATCACTTTACAATATGACGACTTAACAGTGCTGGATATATCGGTTAACATCCCATTAATTCCTTTATAAAATGTAAAAGCAAACAGCCAAACTTCCAAATCTCATTTTAATGGATTTTATTACATTCATTTAAAAAGCAGTTTCCACTTTTTTTGTGTGCGCTATTGTCCATGAAATCACTGTACTTGATCCACGACGTGGAGATGTATGATTTGATGAAACTCTGTAGTTATCCAATCAAATATGCAATTTGTCTTGTTGTTTTTTTTTTTGAGGGGGGAAAATCTCATTTGACTGGAAGATGATGTCCTATTAAATAATAGACAGTTATCATCGCTCACTGTCCTTATCCGACTGTGTCCTAATGAATCCACTGCTACATCCCTCTCATCTCATGCAGCCCCGCAACTGCCTCCCCATCACAGCCAATCTGATAACGGGATGAGGGAGGATATCATGTGTTCCTCACACAAATCCTGCCTGTAATCCGCACATTGTTGTTGTTCTACTTACCTCTTTGTAATCTACTTGCAAGTCCATTTACCCTCCACTCCTCCCCTCCCCGCCCCGTTGCCAATGTACGTCGCTAAATTCACCAAATATATCTTGGCAAGGGTCATTTTAAGGAACATGAAATCATTGAAACAAAGCCTCGGCAACAATCTTCCTTCAATGTGACAATAAGAGTGATGAAAATACATGCTGCACACGCTGACCATCATGATAATGAGACAGGGCAGAAGGGAGTTGGGATTTGGCGGGCGGGTGGGTGGCAGGATTACATTCATCGACAGAGATAGGAACCAGCACGGGCCATATGTGGCCCCGTCTGTCATAATCCCATTTCACCACAACACACTTAAAGGAGATGACATCTAAAGACTGGTGAACAGACTGAGGGATGAGAAGATGTGTTTGAAATAAGTGGATCACATGGTGTTTAAGACTAATGTTACTTCGATCAACAGATTAATCCGCTACCTCAAATCCATCATCGCAGTAGGCAACTCGGAACAAAGCCCTGCCAAATGTTGTTTTCTCGCCCAATGTTTCCCTTCCAATCCCCCCTATACACTTAGCATTGTGTTTATTACACTGTAGCTATAGCATGCTCCATCTGTTAGAGTCCAGAAATGTAAAGTGATTGCTATCACATATCATTTCTCTGGTGCCACTAGATACTCGTCGCATGCTCGTCTTCCAACCAGCTACCGGACCAAAAAGCAAAGACGCATGCACAAATACAGGTTTGCCAACCCTCCTTAAACGCACAGCTGTGCAGATACACACCTGATTACACATTCTCAGTCTTTAACCAGCCTTTAATGTCATCTGAATGCTGACATTAGCAACCATGCGTGCCAGGTACAGTATGTCCATTAGCGTGAGTACCAATCGTGGACAAAGACAGATATGGCCTTTAAATAGATGCAGAATAGTAGATTACAGCATCACTAAAAAGATGAGTTGCTTCCAGGACTGGGGTCAATTATATTTGTAATTGTGTAATTGATAATTAATTAATAATTGGAAATTGCTGTTGTAATCGTAATTGAATTGTAATTGAGTTCAGATAATTTACTTTGGAATTGTAATTGAGTTCAGATAATTTACTTTGGAATTGTAATTGGCACGAACATCCTTTAAAAACTGTCATTTACAATTTAATTGAACACAAACCTGTGGAACCATGAGTTCCATGGCTTACACATATGTAGTTAACAATTATTAAAATGTGTTTAATATCAGCTTTTCCCACTACCTATCACTTCTCTTGAGGATAATTATACCATTTTAAGGAATATATAATTCTAGGTGTATACTGACAGAAAAAAGGCTCAGACATCAAAAATATTAATACCAATATTTTCAATGATTAGAAAGCCTAACAAGGTAACCAAGAAATGAGAAACAAATGAGATGATAGATAATATTTTACAGCTGATTTAACACATGGGTCAAACTGACCCGTTATCATAAGAGATGCTAACAGAAAGCTAACACAAGAGGAAGGTTAAGTTTAATGGAGTTTAGGGATGTCCCGATACAACTTTTTCACTTCCGATACGATACAGATGTTGCAGCCTTGAGTATTGGCCGATGCCGATATCGACACGATAGGATATCAGCACGAATCATACATACTTTTATTACTTGTTTTGTAGTGTGTAATGTTGGAAAATGCTTGATCAAGTGACGTTACTCAAACATAGAACAATAGTCAACAATTCAACTTCACTTCAGTTATTTTTTTACTGTAAGTATATGGTGGGAGCAACTGTAAATTGGGATTATTCGTAATTGAACTTTAGTAATTGAGAAGTTTAAGTGACTTTCAGGGGAAAAATAATTATTGTATTTTTAATTGTAATTGTAATTGGAAAAAATGTTGGTCACTGTAATTGAGTTGCAATTGAACATGGATAATTGAAGATGGAATTGTAATTGACCCCAACCCTGGTTGCTTCTGACAGAAAACAAGAAGTTACGTAAAAAAATCAAGTCAAACTTGGTTTTAGGGCTGGGCGATATATCGAATATACTCGATATATCGCAGCTTGTAGTCTGTGCGGTGTTGAAAATGACCATACCGTTAAACTCGCGGACTTTTTTTTTTTTTTTTTTTTTTTTTGAAATGTCATCTTAATGACAACATGCACAAAAGGGCACTATTTGTTTTAAAATATTGTAGTGGCATTATGTACAAAAAGTGCACTTTAATTTTGTGTTTTGAAATGCCATGTGAGTTGCATCCTGCACTAATGTCTTGTTTTGAAATGTCTCTGTGACAATTTTGCACAGAACGTGCACTTTCTGTTGACAATTTTATGTTTGAGCCACTCACTGTTTAATAAATACAGTTATGTCAACTTTGACTTAGTTGTGATATCCCCTTTTTTGCATGAAAGTTTAAAATTGGCATATATTAATGCGGTATGATCAAGAATGTTTTAATGTAGACATATAGAATCATCATACTGGTGTGATTTTGTGCATCAAAGTGTTAATTCAAGGGTAATGCAAAATATCGAGATATATATCGTGTATCGTGACATGGCCTAAAAATATCGCGGTATTTATAAAAGGCCATATCGCCCAGCCCTACTTGGTTTGTGTCGGACATGGAATGCAATGGTAACACAGACATTTGTGCTTGGATTGGAGTCTCACCCGTGATCGTCGAAAAGCCAGGTGTTGTTGTGTTGTTGAGCCTCGGGTCAGTTTTAGGCTCTGCTGACTAGTTGATAGTGGCAAAGCTCCACTGAAGACTGTAAACTTGACTGTATGCCACAGGATTCAATTTACAAGCTGCTGGTTTAAGCTGGCGCAATAAAGCACCCTGTTGTTTTCACCAGGACACACAGTCTGTTTTGGGGGCTTTTTGTCCTGCAGTTAATGAGCACTCTCATGGGAAAGAAGCTGTAATAGTCGATTACGGCTGTGATAATGGCAGACTTTTTTTGTGTGCTCAAAATGGTACAAAACCTGTACTCACTGAGAGCGAGGAAAACAAATAGGGAAGAAGAAAAAAATATCTCCATTTGCCATCCGGCACAGCTTAGAGCTTTAATGTGATGTGCTGACAGAGGCTCGGTGCTCCCTGGGTTCCAGTCAGAAAGATCAAGCATGCCCAACATCCCACCACATTTACCTCCAAATATGTTCTAAGCAGTACACCAGAACTGCTCTGTATTCCATCTGTAGTCAGTTTTACTTATTCTAGTTTATAAACCATTGCTGCGGGCCATATTCTTGTTTTCTGCAAAAAAAAAAAAAAAAAAAAAGAATGTGAATAGTCGAGTAAGGAGCAGGTGCTTTCAGCCTCTGTTAGTTTCTACATTTGGCCTAATTTTGATTTATTTGTTATAGAACTGAATGAATCATCTTCATCATATATTAACCTGTTATGCAAGTAGCTAGTGCACAGCCCAACACCCACGCACACATGCAAGCATGCAAACACGCACACAAACTGAACGACAGTAGACATTTAACCCTAAAACAATCACACTCATACATAAACAAAAATTCACAAACTCTGGAATGCTGAGGCACACCTACAAATCATTAAGTTGCCTCCCCGACCCTAAAACCTCCACTCCAGTCAAAATATGAGACTAAAAGGGTTTTCCCTGAAAAATTCATTCCTGAAACAGAATAATTCAATGTGTGCTAACAGCAATAAAGTGCATATTAATAATGCATCCAGTACCGGCCCCAGACGTGAGGAAAACAATGAACAAATCACATAAACAATAAATTCTACAAACATTGGTTTATCCACAAGCACTCCAGGGTGCTTTATCTTAAAATTCTGATTTATGCAAAAAAATGTAGTTTAAGGTCTGAGGGTGGTGCACCTTCCAATTCGAAACCATCTCAAAACTCTCCCAAATAATTGACTAAATGCAGGTGTGTCTGATAGATGAAGAACTTCACAGAAGTTAGACATCCAGTATCACCAGCTTTGGGCACTTTTTTGATATAGGATCACGTCTGTATATATTTTATAGTTTCCAAACCCCATAACAAATATGATCCCCAAAGGCTTTTACAGCCATTGTTGAAAATGACCTGCTGTGCCTTCAGGAAATCCCTGACGAATGTGAAATCCACAGGTTTTGGTGTAAAGTACTACAGTTGCTAGAATGACTAAAGCGGGGTACACAGACAAGGATATTCCTAACCTGAAGATATTTTTTTTCTTCATTACAGACCCCATGCTTGAAGATAAAAAAACTGGCATAAAACAGTTTTCTCCGTACTGTGTGTGGTGTGCTCATATAATCTCAACACAGCACATCACACACACAGGGACTCTTTCCATCACCAATCTTCCTCTAAACCAGAAATATTGCGTGATGAAACGAGATCTAATAACATGACCTAATGCTGCATTCCACGCAACCCGGAACTCAGGACTTTCAGACGTAATACTTGTAAAAGAAGAAACTCTAATAATATATTCAGCCATGTTAAAAATATTTCAGAGTGCTACCACTGAACTAACCTGGCAAGAGCCAGATTGATGTATAGCCCTCCCTCAAGCTCGAGTTCTCCACATCGATCTGGGTCTGGCGAATCCTTTCGGAACCAGGGAGGGACAAGAACAGAATGCTTGAAGCTGATTGGGCAAAGCGCCTGTCCACCATGATTAGTTTTAGCCAAGCACACGGTAACAAATGAAGATGTCATCATTGGCATGCGCCGCAGAGACGCTGCTACAACAACAACAAGGCTCCGCTAGTGAAAACTTTTTTTTGGGATAGTAATGCTGCGGTCATTATGTCGTTGAGTGACTTTTGCCATTTTTGCAACACGAGTATGCAAGTTATCCATCCTCCTGCGTCGACATCTTTCTATTTTGATTTAGAGCTATGCTAATAGCAGTAGCCCAGGTAGTTCCTCTCCCCACAACACTGCCTCATGATTGGTTCTAATCGGTTTGGTTCATTTTTGAAAGGCAAAGCCGAGAACTGCACAAGATGGATTCTGGAATCCAACTTGCAGGCAAGGTTACCACTGAACCAGATTGATACTAATTTTCAACTCTGTAGCTGCGTTTCCATTGCCCTTGAAAATGCGCAAAATCTAAATACCGCAAAAAAAAACTGGTAATGGAAACACCTGAATTTAAAAAAAACACTTAAATATTAATAAATAGTTTTTACACTTTCATGAGGAGGAATTTCAGACGATTCAATATTGAAATGTGTCGCAAAAGCTTTATTTCCGCAAATACACGTTACAGAACGTGACGTACCTGGTCACATGGCCATTTCTCTCCGAGAAAACATGCCGTGGTACGTGTAGACAGAGGAGTAGACCGAGAAATTTCTTAGCAGTATACTTATTACTGCCACATTAGACGTGAAACAGGAAATAAATACTGAGTTTTATAAGGAGGTTTTGGGCGTCCGTCTTCCTGCAGCAAAGTCTCGAAGGATGAGATTTCACAGGAGTTACGAGGCTCCTGACCAAAACAACGTTTAATAGAAACACGTTCAAAGTGCAATTATACTTTGTCGACATTTAGAGATAGTTTTTATTTTGCGGAAAATCTGTAATGGAAACAGCTCAATCACGTCGCTTCCTAATTCGCTACATTCCATTCCACGTCACAAATCACTAGGTTATGAGTCGGGAGTTGTCGTAAATATTGAACAGGTGTAATATTTACGATTTTGGGCCCGACCCGTCTCAGAGCTAATTATGGGGACAAATTCTCTCTTAACACACCCCAGACCACAGGATAATCTTATAAAACGCTAAATAATCTGGCGTTTGCCATTCTTGGTCGGGGAGGGGGAATATCGGGACATAAAACAGCCCAATTATCTTTATGTGTGTGTTCACTATAAGGTGACTATAAAAAAATCTACACATGCACACAGAGCCAGTCAGCACTAAGCATTCAGCATAATGAATGTCTAACTCAAGGCCCTTCAGCCTGATGTTGAGGTCAATAATTTTTTAGAAAAACCGCAATTGTGTGCATTTGTCAGACACCCTGTAATTAATGCAATTCCATCAGAGCTTGTTGCCAGTAGTTGGGGGATCACTGAAACACAATTATTACAATAAGAAATAACTAAAATGTGTGAATCTCTAAGGAACAAGGAGTCAGATAGTGTTTTTTCCAGTGACAATGAGGTACCAGATGTATTTTCTGGCCCTGGACATCTTAATAAAAGCGTTGATTTAAAAAGGTCAAGGATCAGAACCTGGAGCAGTTATTGCTGTGGAGGAGACAGGTGGAACAGAATAACACGAGAGAGGATTGTTCTCTAAGTGGGTTCATCTATACAGGCACGTACAGGTCAACGCTGGCCTTCTTGACACGACAGGCAATATTTGAATGTTATAAATGGTTGACATTTCAAAGAGTGTATATTGAAGATGTCGTGCAGAGCGCTGTGATGATGACTATAATTCCCATACAGTATTTACAGAGAAAGAGGTGTATTGACAAAAGCAGCAGCTGAATGGTGAACCATCATTTGACCCTTAGAATGGAGGTGAGGACTTGCTATGCTAATAGATATTTCCCCTGCTGATATAAATTTCCACATCACAGGAGGGAATTTATGCTCGGTAATGGGGAAAATGCTTCCTAAATCACACGTGTCTGATATTGTGCCCGAGCTCACAATGCTATCTCAATCCCAACCAAAGAAAACAGATGTCCGGCCTCACCCCACAGTGCTACATTCTGTTCGAACCAGGTCTGCACAAAGTCACTCAGTCATCCACACATTAAACCAAGGCAGCTGAATGAGAATTAGCGTGCAAAAACTCAGCAGAGAGACAGACATGAACAACAATGACAGTTGGTTCAGGAAATGCAAGGACCAGTGATTGGCCCTGCACTGTCGGCCGGATTAGTGACGTTCATTTCATCCGGAACTCAATTATATTTTACAAAAGCTGACATCTCTAGTTAATTGCAGCCTTTCCACATGAGGGAATTACTTGCACTTCTCAATTCCCAGGCCATGTGTACTCTGCATAGGCCTCAGCTGGTGTGTGGAAATATCGCAAATTACGTTGAGCAAAATAAATAAATGAATAACATGAAATAAAATGCGAAAAGGATAACTTAAAATGTCAAGGAGAGGAAAGTAGTGAAATACTGGAACAGCTACAAGAGAGAAACGTCAGGGTGAGTAGTCTGCCTCTTTCTCTCAAGTGTGTCTGGAACTTAGCTCTTAGACAGCTCAGTTCAGAGACAGATTCAGAGTGACAGCATGGTGATTGACACAGTGATGAGGAGACGAAGACGAAGAAGAAGAAGAAAAAGAAGAGGAAGAGAGGAGAGGGAAGGAAAGGTTGTGTGGTGCCACTAGCTCAACCATAATGAAGATGTGCCTTGCCCATAGTAGGATGTGACACGTATCCCAGTTTGGATTTGTCCTAGGAAGGTATTGTCACGATGTTAATGTCAAAAGAGCTCATGGGCCTAGAGCAGATATACATATGCATGCACTTCACATGTCTGTCAATGTAGAAAGGGCGTAAAACACTCCAGGGCTGTATATCCTAGATTATCCAACCATATCTAGAGTATTCTGCTTTCTCTGAGCAGACATGTCACAGATGACATGTGTCACCACATGCAGTCAGATTACCAGGCCGCTAATCCACCTCTGTGGCTGACTGGGTGGGTGAGAATGCGCTGAATGATCCGCCACAACACAAATAATCCAGCACCTCACATTTCAAGAGTCAGGGGGAGGAGGTGCATGCTGTTGCTCTCCTTTCCGTCACTGCTGTGGTATTTTGAAGGTGCCACACAGCCTTGGATTAGGTCTGTTGCTTTTGCTGACATGTGGACAAACAGCTGTCAAACAAGATGTGCAGAGGCAAATCGGCTGCACATGCCCATATCGCTGCTATCCCTGGCAGTCATGGTTCTTGGGAAACTAATCCCGTATCATTGTTTGGTGGCTTGTTTGTTACAATGGGTGTCCGTGACATCACAGGTGTTGACACTGGTTTACGAGCTAACAACATCACTGTTTATCTTTGTGAGATACTGGGTGAAAAACATTCCCAGAAGGGAGAATTGCAGTTCCAATGAGATAGCAGAGTAAATAGGTGGACACAAAATATTTACTGATAATATTTCCATCAAACAGTGGAATAAAGCTTCTCGTTTATCAACCCAACGCATTTTTGAATTGCTTTACTGATCTTTTAAATGATATTTCACTGCATATCAACCATTTTTATTGACAGTGCTGCTGTATATGGTACTTTATGCATCTTTAGAGAGTGCCTAGGTTATGTTTCTGCTACAATTAATCTTTGCCAAAAGAGCCCACATTTGCTTACTTAGTATATTCCAACAGAAATGTTTAAATTTGTGATATTCTGCATGTATTGCTACATTGAACATCTCTCTGGCTAAGTGGTCAGTAGGACAGGTCCGACACACAACAGCTGCTTCACGGCCTTTCATTGATAAAGACAGTTCAATCACTCTGAGTAAATGTCAGTTCCATTCAGGACGAAGCTTCTCTGTTTTCACCTTCAAGGGGGTGAGTAGCTTGCCAGAGTGGCAGCAGCCCAATGCCAGATGATCCAAATCCCCATTAGTAGGAGTAAGCATGACCCCGGGAGACTCAAAACTCAATACAGGCTAAGAGCTACAACCTATTAAGTCAGAGCAGCTTCAGGTTAGCCTGGACTTTTCTTTGGCCTTTCTAATAATGTAAACAAAATGTATTGACAAAATTCTCTAAGTAGAATTTTTTGCAAGTTTCTGTTCTATCATTGTTTTGAGCGTGGGTGTTGTTCTCCCATTTGGGAGATAGAGAAGTCCTTACCCTAGCAGTTTCCACTAACTGTAAAAGCAATGGTAAATATCCTTGGAACCTGAATGTGTCTTTATTATTCATGAAGAAACACTTATCACCCTGGTGTCTCAACTTTGGTGCAATCAGAGTCCAAACAGCACTCTTGATACCCAACAATGACAAAGTCACAGTGAACTGTCACATAATTAAAAAATCCAAACTATGCAGAGAGGCCTTAGACACCACAGTGTGACCTCGGTCTTATCATAGCCAAGCATAGGCAATCATGAACTGCCCAAGGATGAAAATGGATAAGCTGTGAAAGCCTTGTAAGTTTGTATTAGACATATAAATACTCCTAATCTAATGCTGAATAGCTACCAAAACGGCCTACTCAAATAAGTTAAGCATACCAGTTAATTTCATATTAAAACTACGCACCAATGCTAATACAACTTGATACGTTACGGAGTAACATTACATACCACTAGGGGTTGCTTATGAACAAATAGTGTTCTGCAGACCACACTTTAAAAATAACTATATCTCAAACCATTTTTTTACTGCTGAAAAAAAATAATAATAATTTCATATGAAGTAGTGTCTTGGTCATGAATTAGTCATTTTGGTGTATCTTGTTGTAAAAATGTAAGAGTAACTGCCCTTGATGGGTTGAAACATGGCTAATACGGTTGACTTTTCTATTAGCTGAGGTGATTTGAGACATTTTGGTGGCTTCTTATGTCACGAATCGCCACTGTTGGCCCCTCCTACAAAAACTAGCACCCGTAGAATCTGCAATTGAGGATTGTTGGATTGAGACAGTAGTGAATTGAGAGGTATAGTGAGTATTGAGCAGGTTCTTTGGAAATTGTATATCACTGGGCGTGTCTTAACTGCTCCAGGAGCCCCGTCCATAATTAAGGCATTTTTAGATTTTTCCAGCCTAGACGAACGTCAACCAAATCCTTGTGGTTTAGTTACTCTTTAACAGAGGTGGAAATTGCCAAAAATGAAATTGCACAGTAACAATCATAGAAGATTAAACTACATCTCATGTTTGTTTCTAACTCTGTAACAAAGTAAATGTGGAAAAAGATTGCTCTCTCCTGTTTTGAGAGGGAAAGTTATTTTGATGCTCAGTGACACAACCACTGAGAACAATAGATCTACGCACAGCTCACAGAGGCAAGGTCACCCTCCACCCACTCCTTTTTTGGCACATGGCAATAACCAAGGCTGTATATGACATGCATGTAAGTCTCCTGTTCAAAATGGACTAGATGTGTATTGAAGGTTGTCCGCCTCATCGGTAAAAGATTAGAAGTTCAACAATCTTTTAATGGCGCACTAAAAAGCTCCGTAAAGATCAAATTGCTGCTCTCAATGGGAAATAGATGATGGAATTAAAGAGATTTAGAGCTCTTGGTAGAAAGAAAAACCACTGAACGAGGAAAAGGAGGAACTAGGGCAGCACAGCCGACCAAGGCAGCATCTGGCCCTTGTAGGACCAATCCAGCTCACTGGGAATTCTCTGCAGAATAGAAAAGGGCTGGCTGATAGCACTCTCTAACACCCAGAATGTGCACAGAATGACACTCAACTACCAGTAACACCTGCTGCACCGAAATGACACTACAATACCACCCATTGCCTAAACAAAACTAGAACATGTGAGGCGTAAAAGAGTTCTAAGTGCCAAATCACTTATTTCAAGTCTTCTCTGATTCAAGGTAACCATGGCAACCCTTAACTTGTTGTCTCCTCAACAAGGACAGGCAGACACCCAGGTCAGTGACACATTTTCCACTAACACACGCGTACCTTCACAAACTTTGCAAAGTGGACATGCATAATCGGCACTACACACCCCACATTTGTTATCCCCATTTCTCACAGCCTGCTTTAACTTCTCTGATAAGTTTAGTTTCTCGCCATCTAGTTTGCGATTATCCAGCATTTATCAAGTCCCCAAACACACAATGTTGCATCTTCACTGATTTTGGCAGTAGAAGCTGGCAAAAAGGCAATATTTATCCTGACCTGGCATATCCTGAGCCCAAGTGAAAATGCGACCCAGTATAAAGGACTGCTGGGCTGCAGCAGTCTGTCTATTCACAAGAGACAAAACCTGGATCTGGAGCTGATTTGGCTGGCTAGACTTGTGAATAGGGCCAGTTATCCACCAATGACAGACTGCGTTAACCTTTGTACTACGGCTTTATACACAGTTGAAGAGGGATGTGCACGATGGCTGTACAAGAGAGGGACAAGGCGTATAATCTAAAAAAAAAACTAGCACTAATAATGACAGCTTTGTGCTGCATGTGAGCTCATGGTAGAGCTATGCACAGAGAAGAAAGGGTTTCCAGTCCCACAGATGCTGAATACCACATGACCAGTAAAAACCACAGAAAAAACTACTCACTGCCGTCTCATCCCTCACTGCTCTCCCACACAAACTTCTGCTTTTATCTTGTCCCAAGTGTGGAGGGTGGTTAAAAATAATTCTAAAAAAAGGGGCTAACAGACTGACACATTCGACCACGCAAGGTTAGAAGGGAGGAAGAGACGTGATATGTGAAGATGGGGTAGCGAGGCTTCATTCTGGGGGGTTACACACCTTGGCTCTAATTTTCCTGTTGCTTTCATCTCTCTGCACACCACAGACCCAGTGACTCACCCAGTGAGCAAAACACAGCCAAAACCAATAGCCAGCAGATAGCATCTCTTACGCTAACAAGCTTTTCACTTGGGGATACCATCGGCTCCCTGGTTTTCTCACGCAGCTAATTAGGGATGGAGAAGCCAACCTGCAGCTATCTTCTCTACCGTGTTTTCGACCTCTCTTCATTTGGTCTTTTTCATAACGGCGTCTGTTAACTGCTTCTTATATCTGTCCTTCTTGCCATCCGTCTGACGTCTGTCTGTCTTCCTCTAAATTCAGTCCACAGTTCATTCACTTTATAGGCCTCTATCTACCATTTTCCAATTCACTGCCATCAAAGCCACCATGTCCAGCCCAAGGCCACTACTGCCTCTTAATCCCATTAGACCAAACACAATCGATTATCCAGCCAGCCATAAGGATCTGAGAGCATTAAAAGGTTAGCTCAGGAGATTTAAAGCCATTGATGTCTATGACAGGAATGCGCCCCACACCGCCCTCCTTTAAACACTCACTGCTCACCAGTGTGCTGGTGTCTGCACACGTGTGTATGTATGTCAGCGTGTGTTCATCAACATGACAGGCACCAACTACAGCCATCATGCATTGCTAGCGGATCTTTAATCATGTCCCTGCAAGTCCTGGCAAATTACTGACTTGTGATGGTAATCGATAAAGCGATAAACACAGGCAGGGACTGCAGCTTCTGAAGCAGAGAAATACTGCCATGGCCAGTGGTTGAGTTTTTTATTTTGATAATCTCACCTCCTTTATCGAAGAGGTAAAAAGAAGGACCCTTCAAAGGTTCATCCATCGAAGCCACAGGAGAAGAAGACAGCCTCACATATTAGTCAATCTTAAAGGTTTTTAATGAGTTCAGAATGTGTTGATCAGCACAGTTGATGTGATTTAAATCTATAAAATTCACCATGTTAACTTATTTAACTTATTTATATGAAAATCCACATTCAAAAAGCTGTTTTTTAAGAGAAAGCAAAAAATCACTATGGAGGGAATTTTAAAAGGAATTTATGCTTGCTGTTCTATTAGAACAAAAAACAATACACAACAATAATCTGATATAACTGTTGGAGTTTTCTTTCATCAACACAAGGGTAATCCTATAAATATTAAACAGCATAAGGAAGCCTCCAGCCTTGTTCTCCTCAATAACGGTTGTAACCTTAATGGCTCATTTTTGTTCTGTATAACTTTGCAGTAGACCAAAAAAAAGCAATATATATTACACAATATATTGTGTGCCCTTGACATTATAAGCAGTAATACAAACAAATGCAATCAGCTAGACAACAGCAGATGCAGTGATTTCCTCCCTGGTGAAGCAAGGTTAGGACACTATCACAGCTAGTGTCTGCTTCCTGTTGGTTCCTGCAGCACATGTGCTTCAGTTCAATACATTCAAACCTGTTTGGATTTGACAATCAGGTGGTTTTCCTAGCCTTTAATGAACATTAATGATCTTTGGGATCCTTCAAGGTATACTTTGGCTCATTGTCCATCCGCACCATGTGGTGCATGCACTGCACCTAATATACAAAGCTCTCCAAGAAGAGTGTTGCTAACATTGTTAATATATTGTGGTAAACAAGTTCCATTGGCAGCCATACATTAACACAACATTAAGTTAACTGCTGCTGACAAGATGAGGTGGTTTGCATCCTTTGCAATTATTGTTGTTTTCTCCTTTCATTTTGATACAAGTTGACCTTTGTAAACTCAGTTTTTACAAAGTTATTCTAAAATTGACAGGCTTGCAAACAAACTACATATATATACAGTAAATCCTCTGTTTTTACTCTTTTTTTCTCAAAGTTTATTACTGGTGGAAGACTTCCCCAAACACCAATCGCGGGTGTTCGTGATTACGCCGACTCTCGTTTCAATATCTTTCCTTAACCACGGAAAAGCTTCTTCTCCACCAAAAACTCTTTCGGTGATCTCCAAGATCTTTGGTTGTTGCTGAGGTCACTTTAAAATAAATACATACAAATCTTCTCGAAGCATGTGTTACAAAAAAAATATATAAATAGGTGTGTATATACTATATGTATGTGGATGTTTGGACAGATGAATGTATAGTGGATTATATGAATTGTATAATTATATAGATATGTATAGTGTAAATAGGTGTATATTATAGAAAGATTACATGTATAGTAAGAGATATTACAACTACTCTTTTTCAAACATGTACAGGCTTCACGTGCAGGATATTGTACCCATTTATTCACTCTTTGCTTTGTTTGATTTATTATTTTTTTCAATATTTTTATCATTATGTTGTCATTGTGGTAGATACATTTGTGTTGTGTTCATGTTCAAAATTAAATTAAATCAACCAATCAGAAATACAATTTTTTTGAGTTTGCCTTTCATTATTTATCTGCGGTCCTCTACAGTCCTTACGTTAACAGTGTACTGTATGTATGTAGGTACCAGTATTATAAGAATTTGTGTGCATGTAGGGCTGCTCGATTATAGAAAAAATTATTATCACGATTATTGTAGTCATAATTGAAATCACAATTATTCAAATTATTATTTGTCAACCAAAAATTATTTATTTTTTGTACAAAAAAAAAAAACATAAAACATATTCTTTAAAATTAGATAAAATAATTCAAACACTAAAATCAAGTATGTTCACTTTTGCACAAAACAAAACAGTTCTTGCAGAGAATTTGACTTGCTTTGCTTGTTTACCAAGTATTTTTCCTGCCATGTTTCAATACCACTAGCAACAACATTCCTCGTGTTGGCCTGCAGGCTAGCTTTGGCTTTGAGAGGGGCGGGGCGGAGGGGAGGGGCTTGCATGTGCGTGGATTAAACAACTCAAAGTTAAAAGCTTTATTTTTTGTAGATGTCCAAAATAGTGGGTTTGTTTTATGTAGCGAATAAAACATATGTTAATATATATATTTCTTTTTTTAAATAATTGTTTTTTCTCGATTATGCTATTTTTGTAATCATTGGGTGTAATAATCGAAATCGTAATCGAATTTCGATTAATTGAGCAGCCGTATGTGCATGCACAGTGTATATCAATGGTCTAATTTCATAAATCATCTGAGATATATATCGGTTGTCGGCAGATACATCAGATATCAGCTTTTTAAAACCCCAATATCAGAATAGCATTAGCCCTAAAAAGAAATTCCCACATCGGTCAAACTCTAAATTAAATTGTGCAATTCTTCAAATATCTTTAATCTTGATTCTTGATACAATGACAAAAGACGGAGTTGAAAGGAGTCGTGATGTGCAGATCAGTCAGCCACATCAGGCAGTGAAGGTAATCTAATCATTGTGTAATCTCTAGACTCATCCCATCTCCCAATCCATCCCACCACTGCCAGTCCATAAAGTCCCTACCCCAGCACCACTCCATTCATCGCTTGATCTAATTTGCCCCTCACTCCCCGTTATCTTTTCAATGGGCATTTCTTCAACACCCTCTCCTCACTCACTGGTTCCTTCTCAGGCGAGAAAATTAAATATGATCAGTCCTCTTCAAAGACACCGCTATTAGCTACTTAATGAATATTCAGCTAATCTAGCAGACAGAAGTGGCTGTGTGAGAAACAAAAAACGAGTGACGATGAGAAAAGCTGTAAAACTCCTTTTTGACAGTCTCGCAGCTAAATTACAATAAACATAACACACACCTCTCAGTGTAACTATGGCCGAAACGTGAGATGAATTTATTCATCAAAAAATCTTAATGACCACAAATGAGCAGCTCTGTGACATTTTCACGATTGTGAATCTACCTCATCAGGATCCAATACATCATTTAAGGCTCATTAATATTTCCAGTGATGAATCATTGATTACGGGGCTATTATGAATGACTTCCTCAAATCTTGTGTCCCTGGTGCAACCTCTAAGGAAATATAATTTGGCTGCTGGTTAAAAGGCGCTGCTGAAGCACTTGTGGCTCTAACTTTAACTCCATGCCTATAAAAACTCGTAGATTTCAGATGCCAAGCATCTTTTCTCCTGGGATTCAAGTGCATTTCCTCAGCCAGGCAGGATAGCCACCTTCCAATTTCAACTTCATCTTAAACTACCAATTTCTACAGTGGTGGCGATGATTGAAATATGAAACCCTGCATATATACAGGTCATTACAGAGAATACAAGGTGCCAGCTGCTGTCTGTCAGCACAGAGATGAGGGACGAGGAGGAACAACAAAGATCAGCTGTACCGCCGTACGAGGAACACATTTCTGTGTATTTATAATTCAATAATGGTGAAACGGCCCCTGACCTCTAAAAGCAGATCACGCCAAACTACTCTCCGGAAGAAATCGAGGCATTGCTGAATCCGGGGGAAATAAAACAGCATCCTTGAGCATCCAGATATACCAAATTTGACTGAGTTGGACAAGTCTGCCCCGAGAGTAATTTTGTATTAGCTGTTTGGGAATTACGCGGCCGTATGTCACAAGCCCATGTATTCGTTTCTCTTAGGGCAAAACAATGAACTGTGACATGCCAACTTTAAAAAAAGAAAACCACAACTAAATAACTGAGTCAGAAAATGATGCCCAAGAGCGTCCTGGAAGGTGATGATCCCTCATTTGTGGTTGTTTCTTATCTGCGCTCTCCCTTTCACAGCATGTACTGCTTTTAGATGTCATACAATTTAGAGTATAAAACGCTTTGATGCAAAGCCAGTTCTGGCCAAATTTCAGCAGTTAAAAATTGTGTAAAGCATCTGTTGTGCAAAAATAAAGGCATTTAACACCTAAAACAGGCCTGTAAATATCTCAGTACAGCTGTTTACTGCTAACATGTTGACTTTTGCTGTAAACTAGTTCCGTTTGATAGCATGCACGCAATCTAACCCAGTTAAGTCAGACACTCACTGAGTTTTTGACGGTTCTTGAATTTCATGCTGCTGCCCAATAGGAACCTGGCTCAAGGTGAACAACAGGGCACCAGTTCTAGCCAAGGTCTGAAGCTCACAGCCTGCCATGCTCCAACCAAGGCTGCCAAAGAAGCCTGGCCAAGGTTACACCTCTCCAAAGCAGTGAATCTCTAACTTATCTCTGTCAAAGTCCTTGCGAAATGTGTGTATCTTGTGTTTTCGATGCATAAACAGAGGATCTCTCATTTTTAATAAGATATAGTAGAAAACAGTCATGCCTCTGCAGCAAACAGCTTGAATAGTAGCATATGGTGGCACATCAATTACTGTAGACCCTACTAACAAATATAGCATAATTTAGTCAAATGAAATCCATACCTAATGGATGAAAGAAGCACATGAGTAAATTTGTATTTCTTTCAATAGGTCTCTCATTACCCAAATTCTGCCCTATCATTCAATATTTGAACAAAGGGATATAAATTATTGCCGAACAAGTCAATAATGTACTTAAAGCAACAGCTGTTAGATTTTAAACATAATGTGTTCACTCCTCATTAGGTCACCTAGTATATTAGGGAAAGTGCAATTTAGACTGTTTTTTTTAATTATTTTTATATTCTGTCAGTGGCATTTCTGTGGATATTTATGACCCTGACGTTCTGTATGTTTTCGTTCTTTAATATTCTTGTCTGGTTCGAGATGCAACACAATTTCTTTCATGATGCACATTGGAATTTGCATGTTTTGAATGACAAATAAAAATCTATTCTATTCCATTTATGTCTCTCCAAGGCCATTTTGCGTTTGTTGTCAATTCCATTCATCCACCCATCCATCCAGTACACCCATTATACATTTCCACATCTGTTGGCAATCAACTGCAGTAAATCGTAAACTCAACACTTTTGTATCCTTGTTACACTGTTAACAAATGTATTTGCATTCATTAAAGTGGATTATTAATACGCCAGTGAGGTAACGGCGATGTTTAAATGTCAAAGTGCAGACACAAAGAGATGAATTAGAATTACTCAATGGCCTGCAAGCTTGACTTTGAATAATGAATTGTGTAGTAATGGCAATAGATTACAAAGGTATTGTCTCAATAGGAACCGATCAATACCTTTGCTGACAGGCTAAGTTAATGTTTTGTTTGTGGAACATGAATCACTGAAAAGTTGTATCACATCAGCGGATGTTAAATAAGGAAGTGCTCTTCCGAGGCTGCTGCACCTGTATGTTTCATCAATAATAATAATAATAATAATAAAGAGTCTATTTGCTTTTACCTAACACACCAAAGAAGGAATTATCAGTGACACGGGCTTTGGTGCGTCAGCTTATCCAGTAAGTAAACAGTGTCATGTGCTGACAAGTGTTTCTTCTTAAATTCTGTAAACTTTTCCCACTATGATTGAGGACATGTACCTTGTGTGACTGTATGTGTGTGATATATGTGTGTGTATTAGTTGTTTGTTTGATCTTTATAGCATCCTCTTATCTCCAGAGGCAGTGGTTTCCTTGCTCATCATCCATGCCCAGCCAATGTGACTGTCACTCCCAGTGTGCAGTGAGAGGGGAGCCGGTGCCTATTTTTATAAATGTATTCATATTCATTAGTCCTGAGTGTCATTCATAGCAGCAGTTCTTTTATGTGGTTTGTAACCATCAGAGGCTGGAAAACCCAAGCTCTTACAAATTATTAACTCTGGCAATCACTGCAAAGGTGCCCACTGTCAAGAAAAACAATGGCTCTTGATTACAATCGACAGTGCCTGCTTCATAATGTATGCCAATGTCCAACCCTTTGAATTAAGCAAATGATGAGAGGAAGGGAGATTTCATTTCAGCCTAACATGATCATTTGCAACAAACCTCTTTGGTGGCAGTTGGCAAGTTGTGCAGAATCTTTTTGTGTTAATTATGACTGGCTTGTATTTGTCACAAATAAACACCAATAACTAATAAATGCTTGTTACTCATACAGTATTTACTCTCAGCTTCATGTGGTGAAGTGAACTATTCGTTTTAAACTGAAATGGCTCTTTAATAACAATACAACTTTTTATGGCGCTACTGCATTTTTCTCCATACCTCGCTTCCACACGCTCCCATTTGGGCACAATGCCTTCTGAAGTAATGGACGTGGGCTGGTTCTCACAGCTCTGTCATGTTTTTTTCATGGCCATTGTTTCTGCTCCACCCCACTTTAAATCAAGTGCACAATGCATCTAGCCACCCCCCCGCCGCCTCCAACCACCTTCAAACCTCCCTTCCACACCATACTTCACTCTGGACAACATTAATAAAACACGCTTTCAACGATGCATCATGGAACGCCACACTGGGCTCTGAGCAGCAGCGTGATTAAAGCTTTTAAACACCGCCACCCTTTGAGTTTGCATATGTCAGCTCCGCCGTCTGTTTGTACGACTGGTTGACTCGATGTTCTCTCAGTCGTTTGTCTTGTCCGTTTTTTCATATGCACTATTCCTTACTAATGCAGCGAGGGCAGAAGCTGAAGATTCATTTGAACATATGTACTGCGTGTTGCAATGAAAAGACACATTCAACAATAAAATCAGAGCCGAGTGCCTAGATGAAGGTGAAGTCGTAAAAGGTAGTTGCAGATTACAATGATCAGACGTTATTTTTTCTGCCCTCACAGCTGTACTTTTTTCTAACCTTGTAAGTCATACAAAACCTGCCTTTTATCTGTAGTTTCTGCACTCAGTTGTGCTCCGTACTGAACAATAAATTGCAGTTTTACCTTACTGGGAAAGCCACAGGGCTGCGGCCTTTGAAAAGCACTACACCAGCTTTCAAAGACTACATTTTTGACTGCTAATTTCTACTATAATTTCTTCTATGTGATCTACTGATTGCTAAAATTGGTGAGAATTGCTTTGAAATGTAATGAAATTAAGCATCAGCTGCAGATACTTCATTAAACAGATACAATCCCAAAGACTTCAGTCCCTACAAGCAATGAACATGTCCAGAATTGGTACTCTAAGATATGTAAGAACTCAAACATTTTATTTTATTCTTTGAAAGCTTTTTTAGATCATTTTTTTTTTTTCTCTCTCTCTCCCTAACCAGCATTATGTAAAAGATTTGAGAAGAAAGGCTCTGAAATATAACAGGAATCCTGTGAGCAGCCACAGCCGCTCACAGGAAGAGACAACTTGGTGACTGCTGAAAGGCTTTCGCTTAATTCAACCATCACAAATCAGTTTTGAGCTATCATATGTATGTCATATGTGATGTAGATCCAAGTTGGCTTTGCTCTCTTGAGTGAAGCATTGTGTCAGTCAAAGAGTCTATTCACATGTCTTCCGCGTCTCCAATGGGGACACACACGGGCGAAAAGATCTCACAGTGTAGTACAGTCCATGTCCCCAACAGGGGACGCCTGAGCTCGTTTGTTAGTTACTTTACTCTGGCTCTGAGACAAGAGGAGATAGTGACTGAGGCATTTGGGACATGGACGTCCCCTGCAGAATTAAAGAGGCTGCATCTCAAGCCCCAGTGACAGGGAATCTCACTCAGATCACAAAAGGCAGCACTGACTGTGTCTGACATGTGCATCCTCTACTCTCAAACGCAATGTCTTTGTTTGGTCCTTATTACTTAGTAACAAATAGGCGTGGATTTGTGTGCAGCCCATATGTGATTGTCTGTGAGTAGAGGGCTGCACTCGTTCCTTAACTATATAGTATCATTGAAAACAGAGTTGTTTTTTAAAACCTATGGGAACACAAGAACTAAAGAGTAAGTGTAAAAGGGTGGCAACCAGAAGCTGATTCTACTAAACAGATACAAATATCACGCAGGAAAGTCTGAGGTAAATACAGGGGTATAAAACAGTAGGCAATAGGAGAAGAATAAGGGTTACCATTTGGGTTCAAACTGGGCACTGTAATCCCTTTGATCCTCCCCCCATTTCACTGTCAGCTGTTTCCTAGCTACTGTCGGATCTCCACAGAATTTGGGATTTGTGTTGCTGTTCACCACAGCAATCTCTATGTGACTAATGCAGCACTCTTTCTCTTTCTCCTAACAATACTCAACTCAGCATCAGCATTTGTAGCGATATCCCTTTCCCTTTCTTTTTAACTTTCTTCTCCATCTAACTTCAGTTGGAAATGACTTGGTAGAGAAACAGGTTTTATTGGAAAGTGTTTGATACAAAGAACTGTATGGACATGATGCTTTGTATTAAAAAAGCTGATTCTGATTTGATGACCGTAACTGTGGCCCATTTTTGTCAGTGGAGCTCAAACAAGCATTGAATCACCCGTTTGTTTTTGGAGAAAGCTTCATTTAGCATTAACGAAATCATCGACGTGTGTTTGTGGATGAGTTGAAAGAGCAGAAAAAGTGTTTCTGCATTAGCGTGCATGTTTATTCACCGGCTAGCGTGCTTTCGAGCAATAAAGGCACTCTTTGCGGATCCCTCTTTCAAACTCCCTTTGAAATGAAGATAAATAGGCAAATGCAGGGTATCTTTCATCTTTTTCTACATTAGTTGTTTTCTGAGAACCTCTCAAATCTCTGATGAGCTTTCCAAATAGATCAGAAAAACTTTTTACTTTAAACTTTAGACTTGAATGTCATCACATTAACTGTTTTTCTTCATCTTTCCGCAGTAATTAGTTTGAAAGATTTTAAAAACTTTATCGAAAAATTCACAATACAAGACAGAGAGACTTTAGCAAACTAGTAACAATTTGCATTTCCATGAAAATGCGGGAGAGAGCATGAAGATGTACAATATTTATGCCAAAGATTGTCTTGTGTTTTTCTCCAAAGCACAACACCGCACGGTGATGCACTGATTTAGTTTTGGATGAATGACCAGACAAACTAACAACAAAGTTTACTGTGGGCAAAAGGAAGCTATACACTGGCGCCCTATTAATGTTGCGGAGGATCCAGGACAAACATGTGACCACTGCATCTCTGTAAATAACGGCATCCGTTTGTGTGTAAGTCACGACTCTTTAACTGCGTCTGAAGGCGTTTGCTTTAACTGAGTGAATCTACAGAATGTAACTATGCAGAAGTCTGTGTGCAACACATCCACACTATGTGAATACAAACAGAAATATTGGTACAATATTGTAATTAATATCAACGTTAACAGTACTATATTTAGAAAGAGAGAGCGGCTTTTTCCTTCTGTAATGTGGAGAAACTGCTGTGCCTCAGCAGCTGAATGTAAAAAAGCAATAGCTTGTGTCTGAACAGCTTGTAATGTGCACGGTTTAAATTGATTCTGAAGTTCTCACATATTGACATTGGAATTTTCTAAATATAAGTTAGATTCTTTGTGCACTTTATCATATGCTCTGACATCTGCATGGTTCACATTCTACATTTTCCTGTGTTTTTCTTTGTGGAAAACATGAATGCAAGGACAAATTTCACATTAATAAATGTAACCGTTTCACAATGAATGCAATTTTCTGTGCAATAACTTGATGCAGTGTGTCGTTTACAAATTCACAAGATGCAATTATTTAGTAAACTATTTTAAAACCTCTAATATTTATGCTTCATGAAAAAAATTGCATTTTGTAGTCCAGTAATTTTGAACAGCTGTGCTGAGGCACACTAGTGTGTGTCTCAAGAGAACATCAGGTGTAATTCATCACTTATTCAGTCTCATTCATTCATGTCCATCATATATATTAGGTGTCTTTTATAAAGATGTTTGTCTAATGTTAGTCATGAGATACAAGGATGTACTATAATAGTTCATACTACCCTATGTAGGAGGGTAGTGTTTAGTACAATAATGCTTATTCGAGCCAAAGGACATTTTGCAATGTTTTTTGTTTTTTTATTATCTCTGTTCCACCTTCCCTAGTCAGTCATTGTCTTGGCTTTCAACCCTAGTCAGAAACTCACAATCCTTCTGGTTTTTATACCTGAAGCATATCTGTGGCTTGCACCGAGGGGCCAATGAAAGGGAACCCAGATGTGACATTAGAGGAAGCCTGCAGCACCATTGTCAGCTCCCATCTCCATCACGTTATTTAACCGACACCCTGTTGAAGTTGCTGGCAAGGGCACTGATCAGAGATACAGTATGTGTGTGTGCTGCTATACTACAATGGCAACCTCCTCCCATTCGCCATGCAGACCTACCGTGAATTCCTTATCAGCGTTTTTCCGATGCATCTGCACACATATATACGTACCTTTGTATATTCCCCTGCTTTAACTTCCACAATCCCACGTCCCCTGATATCTTTGGTGCGTACCATCTGTTTACAGTAAAGGTAGAGCCCTGTCACACTGTGACAAGGCTGATCCAGTGCTCACATCATACCTTGCAGGGGAAGAAAATGGCAGGTGTTCAGAAAAAGAACACAAAAGACACAAAAGTGATAACAAATCTCATGTGCCCAAGAACAGGACAATAGGGAGTGTGAGTCAGCCCTGGTCCTAATCAATAGTGAGCACCAGGCATTGAGATGCAGCTCCCGGCTTATGGCCAGGCCCCCTAGTGGGTGCGGTAGGCCAACTGCCAAGCGGTCTTAGCAAGGCAGCAAGCTTGCTGCTGGACATGGAGCATGCCATGGACTGGATTAGTTCCTCCACTCTCACACTGACTGACCCCTGACCGTATTTGTATTCTTGATGCAGCCGCACATTGAAGACAACCTTACATATGAAATATATAAACGTTTAATAGCAAAAGACGCGATGCTTTTAAAGCTTTAAAGCAATGTGCTGATTTTTATTTGTCATAATCTTATCAGGGTTGGGGTCAATGATAATTGTAATTGCGTAATTGATAATTCATTACAATTATGATGTAATTATATTTGTAATTGTAATTTAAAAACGTGTTGATGTTGTAATCGTAATTGAATTGTAATCGAGTACAGATATTTGACTTTGTAATTGTAATTGGCATGGAAATTATATGAAAACTGCCATTTACAATTTAATTGAACCCAAAATGGGGAACGGCGTCACAGTTTTACAGCTTATACATACGTAGTTAACAATTATTAAAATATGTTAAATATAAAGTTTAACATTTAAAAAATAAATAAATCGAGGGGTATATTCACAGAAAAAAGGCCCGTACACCCACATCAAAAATATTAATACCAATACTTTCATGGATAATGAAGCCTAATAAGGCAACAAAGAGATGAGTAACAAATAAGATGATGGATCATATTTTTTGTGTATTTTACAGCTGATTTAACACATGGGTCAAACTGATCCGTTATCATAAGAGATGCAAACAGAAAGCTAACACAAGAGGAAGGTTATGTTTTATGGGCTCATTTAATAAAGACTCAGTAATTGTGATTATTGGTCTTTAGCATTTGAGAATGTAATTGTAATTGACTTACAGGGGAAATTGATAATTGTAATTTTAGTTGTAAGTGGAGAAAATGTCGGTCAACGTAATCGTAATTGAACATGGATAATTGAAGACGTAACTGTATTTTAAAAATGTAAAAATCTTATTTTCAAATTTCTTTGTTCTGGTTGCTCATAGGAGTCGAATGTAATTCCTGTTTAACAACATAATTCTGTCTCTTCAGAGAAAGTAGTTTCTGTTTGGCGATTGGTTTAGATTTATTCACATAAATGTATTAAAAACAAATGAAAAAAAAAAAAAAGGTAGCGGATCCTGTTTTTACTAAAACAGAGGGTGAGCATGTGAACCTAAAAACCCATCTCTGTTTTTCTGCTACTTCTCTATTTCTTTGTCTCTTTTTGCCATTTTATTCACAACACAAGAATATACTCACCAAGCCCCAGGAGGGACAATCCGGATGAGAGCAGAGATCCAGCCAGCATATAATGCGGTAAAAGGCATTGTTTCCCACCACAGTTTTCTTTGAGTTGCTTTTGTGTTTTTCAAATGTTTACATAGAACAGCTTGAGGGCTTTGAGGCAAATTTATAGTCTAAGAATACATTTGTAGGAAAAAAAAATACTCTTTTTCTTGGATGAAAATAAATGACACAATTTTAAACGCTTTGACGAAGAAGCAGGCACAACATTAGTGCTCCCTGGTCAAAAGGAAATGACAGAGTTTGAAATGAATTGGGAAAAAAATATCAAATTAAATAAGGGTGACCCAATGCTCTTTTATCTAAATTTCCCAATATGACTTCTTGACTCTGTTTCTGCTCAGCTTTATGCTCATTCTGAGACATTTTGTTGTTCTTAAATGTGGAGGCGCCTCCCAGCTCTGTGGCAGATTGATTAGACTTTTAGCCAGGAGAATTAATATGTGAGGAATTTCTGTTTCTCCCTGCAGCGCTTCCCCCCTTAGTCTCATCAGTAAACAAAGAGACTTAGAAGCCAACCACTTGCAGCTGCAGGTATGTTCACAAAATCAGACCCAGAAAGAAACAAATAAAAATAAAATAAATTCTAAAACATAAAGGCTACTTTTATTTAAAAACCAGTATCATATTCCTCAATCGCAACGTAAAAAAACATATCTCTATTTGGATAAAAAAAAAATGTAAGAATTAAAAAACAGGGCTATTTTTTCCTAAATTAAAGGTAGGGTAGGCGATTTTCAATGTAGCCTCCCTGATGGCTCCGCCTTTACCCCCCTCCCCCTCCCCCCTGTGCTCCGTCTCACTCACATGCATGCGCACAGGTGCTGTAGAAACAAACCGAAGCTCGCGCTTGTATTGTGTAGAAACTTTGTTGTCTCATGCAGCAGTAAGTAAACAATAAACTTTACCATTATATATGTTAAAAAAACATGACCGAAAACTCTGTTTTAACTCTGTCAGCGGTGACACGCTTTCAGTGTGAGCTCGTGCATGCGAGGGATCGAGAACGAGCAGGGAGACAGATAGACGTGATTGGTTAAAAAAAACGGTTCACTGCTACAGAGCACATAAGAAAACTTAAAAAGTGTATCTGGAGAAAATCGCCTACCCTAGTTTTAAAGTATTCAACAAATTTTCACAAAATGTTAACCAGATCTTACGCTATGGATGATTTTCGGATTCTGGATCAGTTTCAACCAAAATCGAAAAATCCCTAATATCTATCATCATTGGCAAAGTTTATAATTGACCGATCTTTATGAAATTTGACTCGGTAATGTTGACTTGGTTTTTTAATAACCCAAGCAAGTTTCATCTGAATCCGATCTGTATTGTAAATTTCATTAATATTTTTCTTTCTTTTTTTTTTTTTTTTTTTTTTTTTAAAAAAAATGGGGGTGCCCATATAGTACATTTGGACCAACTGTATCATCATTAATAGGATAGAATTTTCTTCCAAGCCTTTAAAGTTTGACTGATCATAGTTCCTTGATCAGGATCACTGATCCAGACATCTGCCAATACCTGGCAAAGAGGATTGTTGGAGCTTGGTAGAGGTTTGTGCGCTCTGAGTGCTCTTCTTGCACAAAGTGAAGTGCGTTGCAGAAAAGCGTTTCCACTTTCGACCTTCGTCCAGGCACTGAATCAGAGTGCAAAGCTTTTATTTTAGTGTGGGGTCTCAAAAAGATGTTGCCACAAACACAACACAGGAAAAAATATTGCCTCATCCATCAAAAATTGCCATTTAATACTTTCCAGATCAGGTTAGATGAACAACACTCCAAGTAATATGAATAACTAGGATTCAAATGTAAAATTTGATATGGTGCAAAATCTTGCCATGTGTTCAATGTCTATGACAGTAAAACTAACAAATGAGCATAACTTCATTAGTCTAAGAAAGTGAAATCAACCCCAAACACACCAAAGACTTAACAAGAAGATTACTGCTGTATCAGCAAACAACATAGAGGACACCATCTGGAGGCTGAATTTGGTCCCACCAAAACAAACAACAACCGGCCTGTGTACTCGGCTTTGACACATTCCCACCCACAAGTAAAAACATTATATTTTTGCAAAAGTGAATACATTTCCTGAACAAATAGGTAGTTTTTCTCACCAAAGTATCCAAAATCCTTAAAAACACTACTTTGCTTACCTCCTTTTGCAAACAAAAATGCTAGGAAGTTAATAGAATATAATAATTTTATTTTACCTGGATGCGTCGATGTCCCTTTGACTCATGAAATATACTTGCATATTAAAATGTTACACACAAAAAATACAATACAATCAAATCCCAGGGTATAGGTAGAGAAAAGGAAATGAAACTTTTTCACTGATTCACCGTGTGTGGGAAGAAAAATTATGCTCAAAGCTTTTTTTCCGCACACCAAATTCTTAACAGCCATCCAAAAATACTTTCCTTCTCTTATTCATTTCTGTAGCACCTACACGTGGAAAACTGTTCCGCTTTAAAAGTCATTTTTTAACAATTTATAACCATGAGACTCTTCTTATATAAAAAAAAAGCCTAAATATCTTCAGGGGTTTGGCAGTTTGTTCTAATTTATTTACATTATTCAAATTCCCTGGGTAGGAAAACGATGAAACAATATACAATACAAATGATCATTTTTTAGCTGGTTACGTGTCTACGCTTCTGGCATGGAATTGTTTCGCAAATGAGGATGATTAAGTTTTGGTAATTTTTCTAAATTGCGTTTCAAAACATAAAATATTAAACACTCAATGATTGTGTTGTACGTCACTTTGGACAAAAGTGTCCGCTAAATGAAATTGTAGAATTGTAGCATTACAAAGATTTAAATATCACTTCAAATAATCTGGCACCAAAACATCCAGAAATAATGAAGTCATTTATTGTAAGTAATAATTACTACAACAATAACAAAACACAATGGAAGAAATATGAATCCTTGTCCCATGCAAATGGCCTTCATAACAGCCCTTTGGGCAAATGGCAATTACCGATACTAGGCAGGGGGTGAAAGCCAAAAGCCTGCAGAACAATTTAATTTGATTACATTTCTATTATGGAGTATAAATGCAGGTTTGCTGCTCAACTGAGCCAATTAAAGGTTTCCTGAAGCAAATACAGTTGACAGTGCAGCGGCCGCATTGTTCTAAACAATAACCCAGATTACAATCATTTGTCATGCTTAGACACATTTGTGGCACACTTGTGTTTTCTTCATTTTCTAATCTAACGTAATACTTTTAATTCAGAAACAGGGCAAAGATCATTGCCTGTTCATTGTTCCACTTCAACTGTTTCAGCTGTGCAGCGCACATCACCATGTTCTAATTTACCAACAGGATCTTGCATCTTGATGAACGAAGCACACAATTAAAAAAGAAAACTATGAAGTACAAGCCTTAAAAGAAAACACAAAAGTCACTGGTTTGTTGTTCTGTAAAGTATTATTAAACGTTGTCTTTATTAACTTCTATATTTAAGGCTTGACTCAATTCTTTGAGTTTGGATATGAAAGGTTTTCCAACGCACATATTCAAGGACTTTCCTGGTTGAGTATTTCATTTCTTAAACGTTTTTCGTCATGAGAGTGAATAGTTAAGGGTTTTTAAATGGATCATATTACTTTTACAGTATCTCCATGCAATGTTATTTCTTTAGTATCCAGTTAGTGATGTGGCTGTCATTTTGAAGAGTCAATGTGTGGTAAATTGTAACGAATTATCTAGTTGTTGTTTAGTTGTTAGCTAGTTCACAAGAGTACAAGTTAATAAACCAGTGACATCCACAGGTATCAACAGTTGTATTGCTTTGTTATTTATTGTGTTTGAATCCATATGTGCTTACAATGTCAAAAGTGCACATTAATGCAGAAGAATGATTGGCATTTTTTTAAAAAAATAAATAATATATATATATATATATATATAGAAGATTTTTTCACTCCAACATGAAATAACACTTCCTGCCGGAGTGTTATTTTGCATGGCATTAAATCAGACTACAAGGTGGAGATGACAGTTTTTGTTCACCAACAATACCTTTATCTATTTATCTTGATAATTGTGATGGTCCATTCAACCATTTTTTATTAAGTTATAGTTCAATAAGCCTAGCCTTACGTATAAACTTAAATAGTGCTGTGAAATTTAAAGAAATTATCATCTCTATAGTAGTAGTGATAGTGAATAATAATAATAATAATAATAATAATAATAATAATAATAATAATAATAATAATACTGCATTAGATTTAAATGGATCGTTACGTTGCATTATTCTTTCACTCCACACATGTGGGTGGCCTTAACCCAGAGCCAAATACTAAGGCATGTGAGTTCACTTGCAAAGTTGTCAATATACATTTATTGTGTAACTTGCAAATTGTTAACTCTAGCACATTTTTATAGAACTTTCCATCAGTTGTTTACAGTGAGACAGGAATGTAAAAACGTAGCTCTTATTATACATAAGAAGTCAAGAAACCGCCCTTAAGTATCTTCCAGACCTTTGTACTACATTACCTGTTTTTTCTTCACATTTTACAGAACCTGCCTTCGAGTTTATTAAAAGCATAAAAAGGTTATTTCATTAACAATCTTTTTTGAGGGATAGGTTTTCAACTTTTTAAATATTCAAGACTCAACATTAACACTTGCCCGCTTGCTACTGGCAAGGGAAAATGATAGTGTGGCAAGCTATCATTATTCCTAACTTACCCGACATGGCAGGTCAAAATAAATTTTACTTATTCATAGCTCGGCCGGAGCAGAGCCGCTAGGCCCAGTACGACCAAACCACTATGTGTTTATCGAGCCCCCCTGGATCAGAGAACGATTTCTCTGACCAAGGAGTCCAAAATCGAACATTCTGGCAAGTAGACTGGATGCCCTACATGACAAGTGACCTTTGAAAGTTACGTAGAGCCCTGACATCGCCACCTGAATATATATATATATATATATATATATATATATATATATATATATATATATATATATATATATTATTTAATTTTTTGTATTTATTTAACTTGTGTGAGCTTTAACCACACAATTTATTCAATTTATGTGAGGTTGAACTGAATTATGTTAAAGGTGAGTTTGTCAGTTTTGTATTTGTTTGTTGTGCAACAGGATGACTACATCACTTAGAGTTATAGTGTATAGTTTTGTTTTTAAAAGAATATCTTAAAGAGTGGTTGGCCTATTTTTACATTCTTGTAATCAGAGGACTTTTTAAGTGTTGGATGCATACAAGCGATGAAACTCCATGTAAGTGAAATTTTGAACTCAGTGATTAAGATTGGAATGTGAAGGCCATGTTTTTAGCATTTTACCATTATCATTTCATCAGTTTAGGAGAAATGCAAAACACCTAATGAATAAAGTAATAGAAAAAAGTAAAACTTTCTCATTTTAAATAATTCTAACATCCTTACGGAGGAGAACACACATTTGTTGTTACGAGCATATGATTTATTACATCCTCAGTTAATAATTGTTAAAATGGTTAAACAAAAACTTCAGAGTGTGAATAACTTTAAACATGGCCCGAACCTAATCATTTCTTTTTTTCATTGAACACAGCATTAATTGGGGCAATGGTGGCTACTTTATATATTGAGATTAAAACACAAAAAACAATTGAGTTCATGACAAATGAATGATAAACAATGCTGAACCAAAGCCTGTAATTTTTACAATTTATTGCTTGTAGAGCTCAAAATCTTAATTTCATCATATGAATTGTACGATTCTGAATTCGCCACAACTTTGACTTTCTGTCATTTTAAGTGCAACTTAAATTTATCGAAACAAAAAATAACTAGTTGGCAACAAAGAAAATATTTTTTAGGGATGTCCCAATACAACTTTTTCATTTTCAATATGATACCGATATTGCAGCCTTGTGTATCGGACGATACCGATATTGATCCGATATCAGCATGAATCATACTAAAATAATAATGACTTGTTTTGTATTGTGGAATGTTAGAAAAGGCTTGATCAAGTGATGTTACTCAAACAGAGACTAATAGTCAGCAACAGTAGGTTTAATTAAATAAATAAAAAATTAATTGGGAAAAGTTCGTTTTCAGGCTAATATCAGACCAATATCCGATATCGATATCGGATCAGGACACCCCTATTATTTTTTTTAGTTCTGCTTTAAAACTCAGCACTGTAATGGATATGG
This sequence comes from Gouania willdenowi, assembly GCF_900634775.1. NCBI lineage: Eukaryota > Metazoa > Chordata > Actinopteri > Blenniiformes > Gobiesocidae > Gouania > Gouania willdenowi. Next base: position 16,770,925 of record NC_041051.1, on the reverse strand, counting down.
TTACCTTACTATTTTCAGTTTTGGTTACTTTTTCACTGTGCAGCTTGTCAGCAAACTAAGCATGAGAAGCAAAAAAGCAGATGCTGAGGAAGACACTTACAAGCAGTAGAATTTGGAAGTCAGGTTACCATCACATTGCCGAGAGGCAGCGTACGCCACTAGCTGGTTTTTGGCATGAGCTACATTACAAAGAAAACGTGTTTGGTCCAAATTTCCTCAACTGTTCACTGGGGAAATGAAGACCTTTAATTGTGTGCTTTTTGCCAAACGGGGAGGTACATCTGTCATAATATGCAGTAATTGTGAAAAGGCAGCTGAGAAGTTATAACGCTCTTATGTCACTGAGCCATAAATAGCTCGTATGTGGTTATCAAAGTGCTTCAAGTTTAGATTCCATCACCTTAAGATCGAGGGATTTCATCTCATGTTTGAAAGCCGATTGCCTGAGGTTAGAGCAGCACTGATTTGATTATGAGGGACTAGTTTTCATACAAGCAAAAGTAATTGAGCTTTCTCTTGTTTATGGTGGCGCATTGTGCTCAGAAACCTAGGTTTGCCATCAGTCTTTGGGGATGCCTTTGATTCTATTAAAGCTGTATTAATATTTCTCTCGATGGTGTTTAATCTCGTGCACATTGATTTTTCTATCTTTCCAAGCTTTGCATGTGTGTCAGTTTGTAACTGACAAATTATGATCCGCTGCCTACTTTTGAGAGGGGAGTTTTAATCACACAAGGATTCAGAGTGTTTCAAACAAATGCTTTTTGGTAAGCATACTGGATTATCATAAGATTTAAAGATTTGGAAATGGCTGACAGCTGTCAAGCTGCATAATAACGTACGTCCAGAAAATTATAGCAGCTGCTGGTTGGCAGAATGTCAATGCTGCTATCGAGATTAAAGCTCAAAAGAAAAGAGTGTGAACGCTAGCAAGAACACACGGATGCACATTGAAACACAGGCACTAACAAAACAGATCTATGCTGTGAAAGCATTGAGGGCTATGAAGAGCAACAGGAGGAAGAAGACGAAAGACCAAACCATGCATATTTGTACTTTGTATTTCAAAGAAGACATCTAAATGAGTCCTAAAATGGCTAGCTGGGAGGTGCATGTAGAAAGGTTCCCTCATGGATCTATCATCTATCGTCTTGTGCAGTGGAGCAGCCAGCTGTACTAAACACAGCAGGAGCCTTTGTAAGAACGGGCTGAAAAACAACATGCCACCTCGGGTTCCCTGGGGAAACTCATGTGCCGGTGTGTCGCCTAATTTGACATTCTCTGAGGTCCTCCCCTCTTAGGGAATAACTATAGCATCTCTTACTTTGAACAAGCAACTGACATTCATTTGCAAACAAGGGTCTCCCATGAGGACGGGATATTTCTTCAGATGTGCAAGACCTCTCTGGATGGCCAGAGGACTCCCTCCACACAGAGCGCCAGCGTCTTCATTTAAGAACAGAAAGCAGCACAAAGGAGGCCCTTCTTAAATGAAAGAGAGGGCAGACAGAAGAGGAATCTCTCACCAATGCTAATGCACAACACAGGGACCAGAACACATACTGCGAGGATGAGAAGCAGGCATGTTCGGAGAGGAAAAGGTGAAGCTAAGTGAGGTAGCCGAGAAGTGTTTGACAGATCCTCATAACCTCCAGACATGTTGGTTTTAGAAAAGGATGTTAATAACAGCGCGACGAAACTGTGCGCTGCATAATAAGAGACGCTTGAGATTGTTTTCAGATAAGGCTGGGAGCACTTTAGAGCGATGCGACCTATTCAAAGACATGACAAATAAGAAAACGAATTAAGCTGCTTTTATTACCTTTGTACAACAAGGTCTGTGATTCTAAGAGAGGACCGCAAAGCTCTTGTACTAGACTTCTTCCGACTCTTACAGAAGTAAATACTTCAAGAAATTGTCTGTCAAACAACTGTCTTTTTTTGTTTTTGTTTTTTTTTTTGCTGTTCTAAAACAAGACATGACAGCTTTGTCTTACATCACAACAGCACAAATACATCATGACAACTGAAAGATGCTGCATCCGCTGACTATCTTCTTGCTGGTCAAGGGGTCATGTACTGTCAAGACGTTGAGGGAGAAGTCGGATCTAGGAGCTAAGTGTTGAGATTATGCCTGTATCTGCTTCTCTGCCAAGCCTTAACATGAATAAAGAAACATGACATTATTTCTATACTCATGCGCACGGCCTTGAAAAGTGGTATAGTTTAAAACAGCCTTGAATACACGGCCCCGCCTCACAGCTCTATTATATTGTTCTATTCATGAGTTAATGGCCGTCTCTGATAGGCAATTAAGGATGATAGCAGCGATTTTCACATTATTTCGAGCCAGGGAACACTTTATACATTCAAATAGCTTCATCAGCCAACCATCAAACGAAAACGTGCAAGTATTGCAGCCGGATTTTGCTCTTTACTGCCACCTTCTGACATAGAGGAGCATTTAAATAACTCCCAGTTCTACATTGAAGGCACGTTTGCTAATCGATTAAACAACACTAGTTGATCAATATTATCTTTGTTTTTCGACCATTTGGGTAATTGATAGCTTTACCAGTAAGCACAAGCATGTGCTTGTGCCCAATAGTAAAAGATCACTGTTGGCAAAAGAAGAAGCACCTCGATCTACTGCTGCAGTGGAACAATGTCATTGTAGATATATTAGGATGAGATAAATAGCAAAACAAATGATCTTAGCATTTCAAAGGAGTGGAAAGATGTGAACAGACAGAAAATAAATATATTGAATAGATTTGAAGTTACAAATTGAACACTTTAGTGAAGGTCCTGCATAAGAAGTCTATAGAGTAAAGACTGGGAATGAATCGTTTAAGTATTTGGCATCAAAATCTTTCAATGCATTCAGGTTTCCTTATGTCGAGAACAAATCACCGTATCAGATTGAACTACTTCCATCCTCATCTATGAGGAATATTTAAATAACTCCCAGTTCTACATTGAAGGCATGTTTGCTAATCGACAACGGTAATTCATCAATATTATCTTTGTTTTTCAACCATTTGGGTAATCGATAGCTTTACCAGTAGACACTTGATGGTCTTGCGTGTGCTCGTGCCCACTGGTAAAGATCACTGCTGGCAATAGAAGAAGCACCTCAATCTACTGCTGCTGCAGTGGAACAATGTCATGCTGTAGATACATTAGGATGAGACCAAAAAGCAAAACTAATCAGTGGAAAGATGTGAACAGAGGGAAAAGAAACGAAATTGAATCGATTTGAAGTCACAAACTGAACACTTTAGTGAAGTCTACAAACTGGGAATGAATTGTTGAAGTGTTTGGCAGCAAAAATCATTCAATGCATTCAGGTTTCCTTATGTTGAGAACACATCGCCACGTCATATTGAACTAGTTTCCTCCTCATCTATGAAGAAAATTAAAATCATATTATTTCATTGTCAGAAAAAACATTTTGCCCCAAGTTTTTTTTTTTTTTTTTTTTTTCCATCACAAATTTACACAGTTTTTCCTCTTGCACTTCAACCATCCCAGTATAAATCATCCATTACGCAGACTTTTAGGAGCGCAATGTTGTGGTTTAAATCAACGCACTCATCACACGCACCGTGTAGCTTTAAATGAACACCATGATCTCTTACCTTGAGCCTGAACACCGAACATCCAAGTCACTGAGAGCAGAATCCAACAGGAGACCCACACCTGTCCACCTCCAACCACGCTCCGTGACACCGGCCAGCCCCCGGTGCGGAGGCTCCGTCCCCCCGCTGGGAACATGTTGCTGCTCCTGCTCTTGCTGATGCTGCTGGGGCTGGGGCTGGGGCTTTCCAGGTGCTCCTCGCTTAGTGGTGACACTGGGAGGACTGTGGACGGAGTCCGTGAGAGGTGCGCGCGCCCGCTGCGGGAAGCCCGTGGACTTTTCCCGCACGACTGAGGCGGAGTCAGTCCAATTGAATTTGCTCGGCTGTCAGGAGTGCGCGACGGGGTGTTGACATCATCTTCTCACAGCTCTGAATAATCTCAGAGAAAGAGAGAGAGAAACCAAAATTATTATAATTATAAAAATAAAAACCCAGACTGCTTAAAGAGGAGTGCAGAGCCCAGATTCCTCTAATAATAATAATAATAATAATAATAGGGGGGAAAAGTGCATGAATTATTTATTCCAGGGGAAAGGTAAAGTTCCCCTATCCACTGTGTTGTGTTGGAGCTCCTCTGGCCACATAGAGTCCACTTCCCAGATGTTTCAGTGTGAAAATAGCTCCACGTTTAGCCTCTGCCTCATGTCCCTCTGCTCCCTGGCCTTACGTTCACATAGTTTGATATTATTATTATTATTTTTAATCAATTAATAATTTCCCAGACTAGAATTGAACAGCAAGTGCAACGACGTTACACGAAGCAAACAGTGCTTCACACCAGTGCCACCATGCGACGGAAAGTAGTAGATGTGATCGGTTTGAACAGCTGCTGTGTTCTAGGATGATAACAACACATCTGATCAAAGATTAGACCAGGGGTCACCAACATGGTGTACGCGGGCACCAGGTAGTCCGCATGGACCACGTGAGGTGCCCTCAGGAGCTCTAGTCACAATGAGTTCTATCTAAAATCTGATTTACGTATGTGTTGCGCATGCTAAAATAAACAGCAATTATTATTTTATTTTTTTTGCAACATTTAGCAACAAACCACATTTAAAAAACGTGTGAATTTTTTTTAATGCTACTTTTCACCAGATTTACAGCAATTATTGTGAAATTTTGGATATTTGTTAAATCTAAATCTAAATGTTTAATAAAAAAAAATGTTAGATATTAAATCTAAATCTAAATGTTAAATATGAATGTGAAATGTAAATGTTAAATACAAATGTTAAATCTCAATCTAAATGTTAAATACAAATGTTAAATCAAAATGTTAGATATTAAATCCAAATTTAAATGTTGAATATCAATCTAAATGTTAAATACAAATGTTAAATGTAAATGTTAAATCTAATTGTTAAATGTGAATATTAAATATAAATGTTAAATACAAATGTTAAATCTAAATGTTAAATATTAAATCTAAATGTTAGATATTAAATCTAAATATAAATGTTAAATATAAATGTAAATGTTAAATCTCAATCTAAATGTTAAATACAAATGTTAAATCTAAATGATAGATATTCAATCTAAATATAAATGTTATATATAAATGTTAATGTTAAATTTCAATCTAAATGTTGAATGTAAACTTTAAATGTTAAATCTAAATGTCACAGGTGAAACTAAATATTTAGCTAATATGCAAATTCACAGAAATGAGCTTTTATATTTTACTACTGGTGATAAACATTTTCTAACTTTTGAAGTTACTGCTATCCTTTCTTATTATCGTACCCTCTGATTAACGAGAAACCGTAATCATTCAGCATTTAAGAAGTGCTTTTCTAACTGGTACAGCACGTATGAAGTTGTTCACAGTTTCTGAAAGGCTGGTAAACCCTGGATTAGAGATTTTGTTAGGTTTTATTCTGTGTTTGGTGTCAAGTAGGAAGAATTACCTCTGGGTGTTTCAAACATGCAGCCCATGGACCAAAAATAGCCACCAGGTGGTCTATTTTGGCTCTTACTTTAGCACATAGAATTGAGATTACTAAGCCATTTCTACCAAATAATTTTTTTCATATATTGGAATATGAGATAATATATAGACGAAGAAAAGAAATGTTGCACAAAAATCACACAATACTTTCCAATATTTGTCTCAAAGAAGAAGAAGAAAGCTGCAACACTGTTAAGTGTTTCCTGGATTGAACCAGGAAACTAACCTTGGCTTCTGTGTGAAATGGGTGGCAGAGTGTCAAGCAGTGTGTGCAATGGACATGTTCAGCAATTGTGGTGCACAAGCATATGATTTTGTAAGAAAATACACATTTTTCTTTATTTGTGGACAATGTTTTGGGAAAACAGACGGCCAATCAATGTCCGCTAAAACTAAAGAACTGAAATTGATTTGAAAGTGTTCTGTTATTGGGCAACAAGAAGAACATGCCAAAAAAATCCTTTCAATAACCACTGAAAATTAGAAGTCTGATAAACATGATTAAATTAAGATGATTGACAGGTCCCAAGGAAAGATGTAAAAGTAGATAAAATGCATAGAACAAGTCTGACAAATGAAAAAACATTATTAAGATCATTGGACATATGCCTGCTACCGGACAGTTGCCCACCCCCAAAATAAGAAAAGGGACCATTGCCCACCACTAAAATACTCCCAATTTTTTTAATACTTTGTACAAGATATTGGTCATGGACAAAATGTCCCTTTTTTGACTTTTTGGGTGATGTCCTTGCACCGTCTCCAATAGTCCAACAGTCAGAGTACACTCAAAATATCCCAAATTATCAACATGATCTTGCGGGGAAATGTGACAATGTCATGAAACTGAATGTCTCCATTTTCGTGTAAGCCGACACAATTTCGCATTCTTTTAGACTTTCAAACCCATGTGTCTAGATTGGAAGTTATTTCATGCAAAGGTGATTTAAATCCTATAGACATACATTACATTGGTTTGCAAGTCGTTCCAAGCAGCTGCACAAAACGTGTGCCACAGATTAAGAAAACAAGTTATGTCATGCAGTCAAAAACATTACATTAAAGCTGATATTCAGAGTTTCTGAGAAATCTATGTTTATCTATGATTCTTTTGAAATGCAAAAATAAACCTAACTGGTCTTTTACTATAGTTTACTGCCGGTGGTCATTCATATACATTCATGTATATAAGTCCCTCCTTTGTTCTATAGACCCCTATACAAATGGAAATGATAGCAGAGTGTGCCCAGCCAATAGGCTTCGACTTCCTGTTTTTGAGACTGTCAATCAAAGTGAATGCGGAACTGTGCACGGAAACAAGGCCGCGCGTCACAACAGCAAACAGTTAAATATGATTTTGGCTCTTACCTGACCCATAGACCTATATCAATGTGACCCAATGCGACCTTGTTGTGTTCCGCGATGCGCATGCAGAAAAGTAGAGGCGTGGCTTCTGGTAGATTGGGAGAGGCAGTGGGAGGAAGTGAGGCTGTTGAGGGCGGGACATCGAGACGTTTCTCAGAAACTCCGGATATCAGCTTTAAGCCATTTTCGTGACAGTTTCACAAACTCTGGGGCTGAAATGATCCTCCCACATGTCCAAAAGCATGTTTGCCAGGATATTAAAGTCTCTAATTCACCAATAAGAGTGAAAGTGTGTGATTTTCTGTTCTTCCATGTGGTCCTCTTATAATCAGCCTGATGCAGACAGTTGGGACAGGCTCCAACATCACCTGTGACACTAGATAGGATCAGAGCATGTAGACATTAATGAATGAATGACATCAAGTGGAAGAGGAAGCTTTTCCTCTCTTTGAATGCACCACATGGTGAATGTCATCTATATCACGAGACAAATGATTAAAGGGAAGGTTGAGCACAGAGCAATGATGGGCATGTCTGAGATGCGGGTAAATCAGGGTTGTGCATGTGGTGCATGCTGAGTTTCAAAGCACCGTCTGTGTGTATATATATATATATATATATTGCAGTCAAAATATATATTTTTTATTTTGATTGTGTATGCAGACAGTATGCAACTGTAACTTCAGGATGAGGATTGGCTCTAAGGGCTGGGTCGGTCGGGCTGGGGTGCGTAGCGGGGTTGGGCTTGCGCCCAGTATGGGCTGGAGGAGCAGCCGCCACCGCCGCTCTCCTCTCCCACCACTGGAGTCCCGGCGCTCTGCCTTCCTCTCCGTGTCGGTGGCGCTCCCCACCCACTTCCTGGCCTCGCCGCTGTTGTCGCCCCCCCTCATACATAGTCGTATTTCAAGAGGGAAGCCCTTGATACTGTCAAGCCCTGTATATTGGCCTGAGGAATCATTTAAAACAACTCATATGGGTCAACTCTTTAGGTCAAAAAGTCCACGGTGTGCCTTTAAGAGATGGTTGTGTTCTTTGTCAGTGGGAAACAAACTCACCTTTTCATGCTGCTCGTTGCTTAAGCTGGCACTGACTCTTCTGTTTTGTATTTTTTTTTGTGTATCCTTTTACTCCACAAGTGCTAATTTCTCCCCATCTCTCCTCTGTCGAACATCGTATCACCTCAACTCGGGGCTTATTTTAGTGACATCAATCGTTACCTGTCGGGTTATTTTTTTCCCTGCCTCCTCACCCGGTGCTGAACCCCCTCCTGATAATAATGTGCTGATTATGAGGCTCTTAGGCCAGCAGATTGCTCTCCAGTCTCATTCGCATGCAGCGGAAAATTGCTGCTTTCTCGGAGCCCCATCCTGCTGTGCGTATCAGGCAGGTTGACATTAGCAAGCTGCTGGGAACAGTGATCAGGCACGAGGGCAGGTGCTCAGTCTCCATCTTTAAAACAGTTCTGCTGCAGAGGAAACAGAGACTGCCTGATGCTACAAGTCAAGCTGGGGGGGCACCACAGGCAGGTGTCAGACATGGGTTTGTGTAATTGACATTTATAAAAACGTGTACTGAGACTAACTACTTTTAGCTGCCATCGAGACCATGCAGTGAGACACCCACCACAAGGAAAAGCAGCATGTGTCCACCTCACCAAACATTTTTAAGTTTGTAGTTTTTAGTGAAAAGCCTATGATGTGTTTGTCAGAGGTGAAAGTAACAGAATACAAGTACGTTACTGTAATTGAGTTGCTTTTATTATTGTTTTACTATTTTGAGTGTTTTTCTAAATCAGTCATTTTACTTGTACTTAAGTATGTTTTAAAAGAAGTAAAGTCATTCATTACATTTCTACACCCAACCATAAAATAGTAAATAGTTCGTTTTTTGTGATTTTTTTTTATTCCCGTTTTATAGTCTCTTCATGCTGACATCACATAATTCATATGTTCTTAATCGTGCCAAAATCAACACCCAGCCACTTTAAATTTAGCCATTTTTAGAGGCTGAGAATTTGTGTTTTTTTGTTTGTTTTTTTTACTACATTTTGACAAAAAATTTTTTTTTATATACAGATGCCTTTGTGGAAAATATTTAAGTTCCAATTGCGCAAGTTTTTGTCTCTTCCTTTTTAAGTTTATACATGAGATGTTTACTGTATGCAAGGGAACCATGGCAAGATTTATTACCAAAAATAAACATAGGGGGTGAAAGTAACTAGTAACTTTTACCTTGAGTACTATTTCATTGAGATTTAATTGAACTTTTTATTTGTACTTGAGTATTTTATGAATTATTTACTTGTACTTGAGTATAATTTGAATCAAGTAACAGTACTTCTACTTCAGTAAAAATTTGTGGTGCACCTGCCTATTACTGTGCAAAATGAATCTTTTTCCATTACAAACGCCTTAAAGGTGGAGTCTGCAATTCTGTTGAGAATTCCTGCCATTCAGTCCAAATGGAAAGAACCAATCAGATGCATGCAAACTCATCACGTGACATCGTTCACAGAAATATCAAGCACAAATGAGGATCTGAGGGGCCTGAAAATTGATGCAGGTTGCTTCTTTCTGTTGGACAGGTAACTACTTGTTTTGCTTCGGTACAGTTGCATATGGCCTAGGTTCCCAAAGAAGGGTACAGTTACACCCAGGGGTATATGCTGTCACAGATTGACAAGAATAAAACAACAAGAGGTAGATAAATGTCTGCACTGGAGTTTATTCCCCAACACATTGGGGCAACAAACAACAATCCTGCCACAATCATTCAGAACCAGGCCAAGAAGGGAGCTAGAGAGAGAGGGAAAGAGGGTGAGGCCTCAGGTGACTTTGATGGTTAGGCCACGCCTTCCAAGCAGCCACACACACCTGAGTCCAATAAGGATGTTAGCTCTGGGAAAACAAAAGGAAGAAAAATAACACAGACAAACACACCTGCAACCCCACCCATTTGGGGTTGTCACAACACAAATTGTCATGGGGATATGTGAATAAAAATTAAAAGTTGGAAACTAAAATATAAGCAGATCAGCAGTCAGGAGCCTCCATTCATTGCCACAAATTAGACATTGGTCTCTGTAAGACTATCCTCTAGCAGTGACAGAAACAATCTGATCAAAAAAGCGCAAAAATGACGAGAGCAAATAACATTGCTTTGGGCTAACCAAATGGGCTATCAAGACAGAAGCTCTTTGCCAACTTGCACTTATGTGAAATTGGATTTTTATCTTTGACAAACATTGTTTGGGAACAATTTTAGATTCTGACTCTCAAATTCAGCCAAATATTCCAGTTCTGTGCATCCTCTCAACCTCATTCTCATTAAAGTTGTTGTGAGTTGTATTTCACTGTTCCAGGGTAATTTTTATTTATTTTTTCTCTCAAAGAAAATGCCAGTAGGCTTGTTAAATAAGTGGAGTGATAACTCTGAATAAGATGGTTTCTTGTGTGCTTACAGATTATTATTTAATATATGGTTCCTCAACTGAACAAAGTGGCTTAGTGCTGGGTTCAAGCCCTGGGGTGGACACTTGGGTCCTTTCTGTGTGGAGTTTGCATGTTCTCCACATGCTGCGTGGGTTTTCTCCAGGTATCCAAAAACATGACTGTTAGGTTGATTCGAGTCTCAAAAGTCTGTCCAGGGTGTAATGCTGCTCAGAGACTGTCTTGCTCACTCAAATCATGCAAGCTTTTCAACATTGCGGACTGCACCTTTAATTCTTAATGGGATTCAAGAATTTGTTGTAAACCTTGCTCAGAGCTTTTGCCTGTGTTAACATGAAAGGACAGCCTGTTGCGGGAGATCTTTTCCTCTTTCCACCTCTTCATGAAGATGCTCCATTCGATTGATGTTTGGTATCTGCAGAGCCAAACAAAATAGACTCATTTTAAAGTTCAAGAAATCAGTTTGAGATAATTAGGGCTTTGATTCTGTTGCTGTAAGCTGTAATGGCTAGCCGATACTGTGATTTTAAAGGGAAGGCCAAAGTAAGCTACAGTCCTTAATTAGGTTTTTGTGTTTTAGTGATGCTAAATTCTTTATGTATACCCAAAGTTTGCAGATAAAATATCAAGACATCATAACTGATCTTTTGTTACATGGTAAGTTTCAAACCAGTGTGATTCAATGCGGTCTGTATTAATAGCCATTTGACTTTAACAAAGGTTTTGCATGCTGTTTTATAAGAGCTTGAATTCTCTGCATTTCTTGGTTTATTTCAAGCTATGTTTCTCTAGTAAACTCAAATTGCTTAAATCAGCATGGCACCAGATAATGTCTATTTTTCACACCATGTTCAGCAAACTCACTGAAAATAAAAAGATGAATTCCAGTTTCTAAAATACCCATACTTTCCTGTCTGGTACCAACAGCTTTTCTACATTTAAAGTCTTCTTTCAGTCTCATTCTAGGGATTGGTAGGAGCTTCAGACAAACGTCTTGAACATTTCTACTAACATACATTAAGTCGTGAATTGTCTCGCTCTTGTATGTTGTGATTTATAAAATTATCTATCCAAACTGCATCATGCCGCATGAATGAAATATATTGCCAAGGTAAAGTATTAATGGTTATTGATGCTACTTCCTAGCCAGAACATAGTGGCTCAAGGTCAACCCTTTCTGGCATGTTTTTTTAATTCCATGTGAGTGATGTCACGGTCAATGCTTGTGTGGCTACATGAAATGTTTCCAACTATCAAATAAAGTAAAAAGAGTAAAAATGTTGTTTGGATGGAAAAGGTTTTGTGCAATGTAAACTTCAACAGGCTGGTTCTGTTACTATTAGAGGAGGTAAACGCACCAACATGTTCAAACTGGAAGCTGTTTACGTGGGTCATTGACAACCACTCCACATGTTATTATTGTTTACCATCTGCAGCTGTAATTCATTCTTTTAAAGCAGTCCAACTGGATAACTGCTTGTTTCGCTCTGGAAGATGGGGAATGCACCATGACCTTTTGAAAGCCTGCATGATTTGAAATGGCTCCTTTGAGATGAGCTTCATCTGACACCGGCTTTCCGCTGACTCATTTATATGCAGGCATGACAGTGCAAAAAAAAAAAAGCCCTTCCAAAACAACCTTGACAAATGAAATGAATGATGAGAAGTAGTTTTTTTAAAAAAAAAAAAAGATTGGCAGTGTGTTTATTCAGGATTTCACATGTTGCTGTTGTTGATTTTGCAGTGTAGATGTTCCTTACTCTAGGGGAGAAATTCCCTCTCTCTGGAGTGCAAGCTAACCGTACGTACACAGTGTGGATGCATCAGTCGTGACAATTCATCTATGGTACCTCACAGGGAAAATCTGATTTCTCTCTGGTAACAGATCGTCTCATAGCTCTTTTCTTTCAGTCAGCGGTGAAACAGTAAATTGAAACATGAGAAAGATACCCAAGCTTGTGTTACAAGATATACAGCAGCTGTATCTGAACAAAGATTACATGAAAAGTATCATATTGAACGACACACACCTTTTTTTCTTTCCAGATCTAAACCTAGTTAGCATATATTTGTGTATCTTCTCAAATACATTTAAAAGATTTCACAAGATTTTAAAATTCCATGCTATATTTGCCGAATACTAACATTTATGCCATGTACAGTGTTTATGGCATAATCAAATGACACACAACTGTGTTATTTGGTTATTTAAACCTCGGTGTGGTTGGGAAACAACATTTGTTAGGTCTCAGAAATTTACATTATCCAAATATACCCCCATCACCCAAGGGAGAACTCACTTAAGAATATTGCTTTGAATCACTGGCATAATTGGTTTCCTGCAGTCTCACTTTGATGTAAATAACATTTGCAATTTTCCAGTCATTTTGCATTGATCCTCCAATGCAGAATTCTGCCCCCAGAAGCAGCTGAAAATTGAATGTCTTAAATTGGAGATGGGAAGCATTCATTTCATTCAAAATGTTAGAGAAACTGCCCAACCTGGAAGATACAGAATTATGGGAACTTATTTTGTCCTTGGCCGGCGGCAACCCACCGACAGAAATGGGCACCCGAAATGGAAAACATTACCGGCACATGCATGAACATTACTTTTGTAAAGTCTGGAAGCCACAATATCAATGAGTGTTGTACAACTCCATAACACTTTGTGATTGGTGTTTTTTTTTAATATACATTAGCTTGTGAGTGGAAAATTACAATTACAGTTATTCTCCATTCTTTATGATCCATTGTGACCTTCATTTTGCACTTTATTGTTTTGCGTTTTACTCCGGAGCAGTGTAGAATAAAAAGCTGGAGAGAGAAACGATCGCTGGTAGCAGTTTTTGTTACTCTGACCTCTATCATGCCTAATTGACTCCATTTAACAACCTGAGCTATTGCACAATGCCCAATAAAACATCACGTTATGATGCATGGTGATACTCACACATAGTGAATAATGACTACTCTGCTTTGCACTCGTCTGCATATTGCGAACATATATAACATTTATAATCAATATCACACCCTCTCATCTATTTGGAAAGGTAGTTTAAGAACCACGCAAGCTGAAATGACACCAGAGAGCACATTCCTGATTGTTATAAATCAGCACTAATAAGGTCATCATTGTCTTTTCTTTTTCAGGTATTAGATGGTTATTAACACAGCTTCTATTTTACATACTTTGCAGAATATTACAGCACTTCAGAAGATCTCAACATTGCCTTTTGGCTGATCACAACACATCACATGGCTAAACCCTGTGATAGTAGCATATATTGTGGTATTTTAAACTAACTTGGGCATAATAGAGATTAGGTACCTTGATTAGAAATAAAGAAGCCAGAGCACTCTACTCGTTTCACACTGGTTTCAACACATCTGGATGGGTCTGTCAACTAGAAATTGTCTTAACCAGCAGCTCGGGTCTTAACCAGAACAAAGAGGTCAGAGCACATTACTCCAGTTTTAAAGTCTTTACACTGGCTCCCAGTCAGCCTCAGAATAGACTTTAAAGTTCTGCTGCTGGTTTATAAATCTGTGAATGGGTTTGGTCCAGAATACATCAGTGAGATGTTAGTCAGGTATGAACCCAGTAGGTCTCTCAGATCTATGGACACAGGTCAGATAGTGGAGCCCAGAGCTCACAGTAAACATGGTGATGCTGCTTTTAGTTGTTATGCTGCAAAGAAGTGGAACAAACTGCCAGCAGAGCTGAAGTCAGCATCACATGTGAACATTTTTAAATCAAAGTTAAAGGCACTTTTTTTCTCTACTGCATATGATTGAGAGAGAGATTTTTTGTCATGTTGTTGTTGTAATGTGTTTGTTGATGATTTTACTGATGATTTTAATTGATTTTTCTGATGATTTTAATTGATTTTTACTGATGATTTTAAATGTTCTTATTGATTTTAAACAATTGAATGTTTTATCATGTAAAGCAAATTGAGTTGCCTTGAGTATGAAATGCGCTATACAAATAAATTTGCCTTGCCTTGCCTTGCCTTAACCAGAACAAAGAGGTCAGAGCAAATTGCTCCACTTTTAAAGTATGTTTTACACTGACTCCCAGTCAATTCAATTTAAACTTCATTCAACAGTCGGCCTCAGATTAGACTCTAAAGTTCTGCTGCTGGTGTATAAATCTGTGAATGGGTTTGGTCCAGAATACATCAGTGAGATGTTAGTCAGGTATGAACCCAGCAGGTCTCTCAGATCTATGGACACAGGTCAGATAGTGGAGCCGAGTTCACAGCAAACATGGTGAAGCTGCTTTTAGTTGTTATGCTGCAAAGAAGTGGAACAAACTGCCAGCAGAACTGAATTCAGCATCCAATGTGAACATTTTTAAATCAAGGTTAATAATTTCATTGTTGAATTAATGTTTTTATTGTTGATTTCAATTAACCCTGTTTAATTTTATTATTAATGTTTAATGTTATTTTGTTGTTACATAATACTGTCTATATACATAGGGGTTCAATGAGTCAGGTCAAGACACACACAGTTTATTAAAAGATAAATAATGATGACATTGTTAAATTTAATTTCAAACATCAATTTATGAACATTTAAATTAAAAGCATTTTGAACAGAACAGAAGATCAGCCCAGCCTTACATGTGTGTATGAATAAAATACCTATGTTTTGAAGAAATCACACTTTTTTTTTCCACTTACGAAAGGTTCCGTGAATGCACTGGTGAAGCTTACAGGGTTCAGTAGCTCCACTAAGGCTAAGAACCAATGGTCTATGGCAATAATGAAACAAAAATACATGGTTACAATAGATAATAGTAATCACCTTTTGTAAAAGAGACCAAGCATTACCAGATTAAAGTCTCGAGCAGCAGCTTTCTAAAAGTTCTCTCAAAAAAGATTAGCAATGACTTTTCTTCTTGGTATCTGAGGAAAACCCCAACGCGAACAACAAAAACCAGACTCCCGCCACTGCTACTGGTGGAACACTCCTGCATTTTTTACTCTATCAATAAGCTCTCTGAAGAGTGTAGAGGGGGAGCTTTTTCCATTAATAGGCCAACGTGAACATGATAATAAACATCTCTATGGGCTTTGTCACCTTTTTGCAGTTGTCCATTACTGTCTGGCAATGCTACAGCCTGCCTGTAATACAGAAGGCAGAGCGACACCAGCCCCCAGAGTTGAACCAAGTGTGAATATTTTAAAACCCAATGATTTCTAAAACACACACCAGTAAATCCACTGCAAGCATGGGCAGAATGTTAAACAAAAACAGCATGGTTATCCCAGCTGTGAGGATCCCACGGAGATGGCAATATTGTCTTCTCAGTCTGAATATATTAGCTGTGTTTTCAACGCAGTGAATTATGGGGAAAAATGCTTGTAATCAAATCAATGGGTTTGAATTATTGTGCAGTACAGATGCTATTATATCATATTAGCTTGCTAAACTTGAGCCAATTGAATTGCACAAGAAGCTTGGCTGTGACAGGTTGATTTATGTCGTTTCTAAGAGTTTGGCTGTTGTATAATGTAAATGAATGCTCCAGTGCCAGAGCTCTCCCAAAAGTGATGAATATAGTTTTGTTTATTTCTCTTTACACTAAGCATGAGACGAGGTGCTGAATACTTGGGATTCAAGCCAAATGCCAAATGTTATACTTTGTCAAGAAAAGCACAGTTTAAACGGGCTTTAGAAAAGAGATTGACGTGTCTCCCTTTAAACAGCGTAGCAAGTGAAGGCAAATGTCGAGAAGTTAGGATATCATCTGTTCGCTGTTTATTCAGATTGCACACAGTATAGCACATGTGCATCTCTGTTCAGACAATATTGAAGACTTAAAATAGCACATATAGCTGAGACATAAAATCTAGAGATATTCGATTTTTGACCAACGGTCTATGCCGATTTTTTATAACTTGTTTGGCCGATAAATGATGACCTTTTTCCCACCCACCTAATTGCAGAGATTGTCTAGTTTCTGTAGTGGAAATAACATACTGAAATATTGGTAACACTTTATTTGAAGTCCGGCGGTGGCGGAGTGCGCAGGCTCCTTGGCTTCTAGGTGCTTTCTCGGGTGTGTATGTGGGGGCGGTGGCTGCCTCTCGGCTTGGTGTCTTGGGGGCATCTGGGGGGCGGCTCGGCCAGTGGGGGGTTGCCTGGGCTACCTGGCCCCCGCTCTTTCTGCTATTCCTCGAGTCCGGGGCAGCGCTTGGGTTTACAGTGGCAGTATCTTGCACATACATCGGTCTACGATGCATTAGCATGCCTTGGACTGTGGGATAAAACTTGTAATGGGCTTAACTTTAGACACGTTGATCCCAAATACCTGTTTCAGGTATTACCACTCACTCCTTCCCTCTGCCCACAGCCACCACCATTATAGTTAAGCCTCACGCCTACAACGTCACATCTCACTCTCACTTTACAGTAATCAACTCCTCCCCACCCTTCCATTTCTCTGCCTTGAATCGCTCCTCCCTGCTCTCTTCAAAAGAATTATACATGAACATAGATTTCTCAGAAACTCCAGATATCAGCTTTAATGACTGCCTTCATGACACCTTATTCATGCTAATGACAGATAATGACAGTGTAATCTCAGCCTTATGTATAAACCTTCAAATAAAGTGTTACTGACTTATTCTGCAGACTCTTTATCATGTTTACCCACAGGGAAATGCAGACTTAAGGCAAAAGCTGAAAATGATGTAACCTACACACTTCAACTTACATTTTGTAAAACATGTTAATATTTGTTCACGGTAATTGTTTTTTTTTACAAAACAATGAAGCTACTTACAGCATATCCCACTTAAAACAGGGACTACCTACTGTACCTACCTGCTTACATTTTTTTATTTGAGAGGTAAAAACGGCAATTTTACAAGATCAAAACAATCTGTGTTATGGTTATATATGAGGAAAAACATCTAATCAACTTAAAATCTGTAAATTCTGCGAATAATTCTACTTTGAGATTGGTTCTTATTTCCATAGATTTACAAGCACACCGTCTGCTCCCCACACACAGATGGCATTCCTTAGTAACGCTTCTCTACGGGTGACCAGCGTTTACGTACTGTATATGATGCCTATGGGTACATACAGGAAGCAAAGTCTGTTATTTCATCACTGAATTATACTGCCTGAATGGCTGATTTGATTTCCTATACTTAATTTTAAAGCCTATATTGGCCGATACTGAAAACAGGCCGATTATTTGGTGCATCACCGATAATTTGGTGCAAACAAGATATTTGATAACAATAATAATCTGAGTATTGTCTGTAAGAGCAGTTACAGATTACTGTTACTGCATTTGTTGACTTTAATTAACTTTAATTTAATTATCCTACTCAGCAGCAACAATACAATAATAGTTTTGATATAAGAGCTTAAAAAAACGTTTTGTTTGCAGGAATTTTTCGCCATTCGATACATTTATGTATCAGTTTACAGACAAAATATGTGTGATTTAGCACACTCCATAGAGTAAATACTAAAAGTGCACCGTAAAGTTCCGGCAACAATACCCAGAGACAGTCGCGCCAAAGTTGATAAGAATTCCTAAAGCTGTTGAAGCTACAGCTTCATACTCCTCGAGCGGTTTCTTATTTTTCAACATTCAGTCCATGCAGAGCTCTGTTTAACACCTGAGTGCTAAAGCCACACAAGGTTAACAAAGCAAGTCATCATTTTCATTAGAGAAGCCACTAGAGCCAATCATCAGAACTCTTGTGAAGTCATTATGTCAAAAGCATAATTGGTGTCCTTGTGACGTCAGGACCCCATGTTTGAATAGGACAGCTGCCGTAATTCAGTGCACGTACACTCATGATTAGAGGTCAGTTTTGTCATTAAGAGTGTGGAGCCAAGCCTTTTATCCTGCCATTGAATATGGCTGATCTATAAATCTGATTCAGTGCCAACAGCAAATCCTGTCCTTTAAGTCCATTAAACATTAACCACTAAGTAAGCCTGTGGTTGTCTTAGATTGAATAGACTGAGCACTTTGCGGCTTTGGACATATTTTTGCCCTCAGGCAGTAAGAAAAAGGAGTTAGATATTATCTCCTGATGATGCCTTTGCTTCCATTCGTCCACACAATCATCCGAAGCTGCAGGTAGAACGCCTGTGGGCTCTAACTGCCTCAGTGTGCTACAATTGAGTCCTTATCAGTTCCGAAAGCAAAGCTTTTATGATTCAGCTTGGGGTTTACCTCTGTCAAGGGATCATTGTCAACGCACAACTGAAGCTGTTTTTATCTCTATCAATTTAATGTTTACATTTACTCTATTAAGTGCCCACACACTGTGCAGTTACCAATGATTAAAAAGGGCGATTAGGATCCCAAACACTATCAGATGTCGCCCCTAGAGAACAACACGTTGGCTGTCAGAGACTCTTTGTAGCTGGACAACAAACAAGTGCCAGGCATGCAAGATAGAGATAGTCTCTACTATAAGGTTTGATGCCTACATGCTAGCAAAACAATGATTTAAACACTGATTTTATCCATTTTCATTCTTTTTATTTCAAATGTATTTATTATATTTATTCATACATTTTTAATTGATTTAATGTATTTATTTTTAGATCAAAGGGAACTGCTTTTTCATTCCTTTGTTGGTTGCTTAAGAGATGCAGTCATATTCTACTAATAGTTTAACCCTGTAATAACACAATCAACCGGGGTTGGGCCCAAATGTAATTGTAATTGCACAATTGGTAATTCGTTACAATTGTGACCTAATTATAACTGAAATTGTAATTGGAAAAAAAAAATCTGTTACTGCTGTAATCATAAATGATTGAAATTGCGTTCAGATAATTGACTTTGTCATTGTAATTGGCATGGAAATTATATAAAAATTGCCATTTACAATGTATTTAAATGCAAAACTGGGGAACCATGTTATAGTCCTATGGCTTACACATAGACCTGTTTAGTAAACCATTATTAAAATGTGTTTCATATCAAGTTTACCCATTAGTTGTTTTGAGGCTCATTGTCCCATTTAAAAGAAAGTTGAAATCTAGGGCTATACTGACAGAAAAAAGGCTCAGATGCCCTCACCAAAAATATCAATACCAGTATTTTAATTGATTAGGAAGCCGAACAAGGTAACCAAGATATTAAAAACAAATTGGATAATATATAATATTTTACAGCTGATTTTAGGCATGGGTCAAACTGACCTGTTATCGTAAGAGACACTAGCAGAAAGCTGACACAAGAGGAAGGTTATGATTTATGGGCTTATTTATTAATAATTTATAATTGATTTTGGGGGAAAATAATAGTAATGGTAATTGTATCTGGAAAAAATACTGTTCAACGTAATTAGAATTGAGTTGTAATTGAACATGGAAAATTGAAGACGTAATTGTAATTTAATCATGTAATTGACCTCAACCCGGCAAATCAACACAGTACAGCACAATAAAATCATTCTATGCTTTAGAAATACAAAGCAAATAAAACAAAAGGTTTGTTTTGTTTGCACTTTGAACCAAATTGAATCAAATAGGACATGATTATGGGTTTGTTTATATGTTTCTTTTGTTTACAATAGAAACCATAGATTCAAAACCCCATCAGGCCCCAAATCAATAGTCAAGTAGCTAGTTTGTCTGCCGCATATTCTACCAATAAATTTAAAAAAAAAGATTTGTTTTTTGTTTTTGCAGAAGTCATGAAAAAAATCCTCTCTCTCCCATGTCTGTTATTGCAGGTTAGGAAGGCATGGAGTGATAAAGACACACTGCTGGCTCACAGCCAGTGTTTGCAACAGCCTTGTCAACTAATAGCAGCCCATTCAGTTTGCAGCAACTCCCAGTGGGTGAAGGCAGTAGGCCAATACCAAATCACCTCTCCTGGAGCTCATTCCGGCTGCAACAGGCACGGCTAGTTGTGGCAGCTACCGACCCCATCCAAAAGGGCGCACCCACAGTCCACCTGAAACCGAATGCTGACATACGTTAGATCTGGACTCGCTTTAAATGTGCATGTGCATGTCACCACATACACACCACAATGAAAAGCTTTGTCAAAATGTTCACATCTAAGTGTGATCTTTGACCAACTCCAGTTTGCATAAAAAAAAAAAGTAAGAATAATGTGCAAAATTGGACCTAATCTTGCATCACACATCATACGTGATAATTTATCCTTAGTCTGCAGTTTCTTCAACACCTGACACACCATCTCTTTCTTGCTGTATATGGAACCTACAATATCAAAGCAATAAATGACAAATAAGTGCTGGATCCTCTCTCCAAAATTCCATATTTTTGTAACCAGTGCTTGTGTAATTTAGGGCAGTTTAGTGGGAATGTTTGTAAAAAGAATTGCAGGATTTTAAAAGACAGCATCATTCTTTCGACAACTGCTATTAGTTTGCAATCTAAAATGACTGCAGCAATAAAGCGTGTAATAGTCAGCTTATTGTATCAAGCGTGGGATGATTTAATTCACAATGAATATTGCTACATTCTCCTTGTGATTAAATGATTCACTCCATGCAAATGAGCAAACGTTATTAATTTGTGTTGGCGTTTGAGATACATGTGTCAGACACCGCATGATGCTTTTAGGTGCTTTATTCATTCAATAACATAATTACTGTTTTGATTACTATTTCTATTGGTTTTATCATTTCATTTTTCATTATATTCAGAAACTGACATTGGTACACTATAGGGACAAAAGTATTTAGACACCTGACTTTCTCCTAAAGGATGTGTCATGACAAAGCTTTTAAATACATATATGTACCTTAGTTTCTGCAATAATGTGTGACTATTCTTTTGTCGCTGATGTTGGATGAGAAGAGTTGGTCACCACTCAACATTCCCTTTTTTCCCAAAGATGTTTGAGATTAAGGTCAGGACTCTATGTGTGTCATGTCATGTTCTTTCACTGAACTATTAAGAGGGTTATTATTATCTGTTCCTAACCAAACACCATCAAGTGGCATAATGCATTCAGGTGGGTAGCATTGTCCTGGCATATGCACAGTGGCGCAGTCCAGTGTTGGTGCACTTTACATCCACCAATCCATCCAATGTTTGGTATCAGTCCTTTTGATGTAAGGCTTGTGTGCAACAGTTTGGCCAACGGAACCCATTCCATCAAGTTCCACCGAAACAGTTTTTGTGCTTTTGTGCTTGTGGCCATGGAATAGGCAGAGTCATGGTGACTTTTATCCACAATATGCTTTTGCTGTTGTTGACCCTACTTAATTATTTTATGTGGATTTCCATGCACTATACTCAACACCTCCACTGCCTAATGATTAGTAGTGTAGTACTCAGGTCTCAAGACCACATTTTGAATGTTTTGGTCTTGTCTTGTCTCAATCTCGGACTGGCTATACCTGGATTTTTCCATCAAGACCAGTCACAACCTTGACTGGAACAATTTTTGACTCCGCCCCTTTACCAGCGACTGAGATCGAGCTGTAATACAGATAGATTTCGGTCTGGATTTCCAGGCTAGTCTAGAACAGCACTGATCTGCTATTCTTCAATTTCAATCAATGTGATAATAAGAAAAAGTCCTTGAAACTCTTCCAGGTTGATGTTGTAATTTGACCTAAAACATTTACTGTTAGATCACTGATTGTTCTGCCTCCTGAAATCTTTTGGAGTGCCAGGTGTCGAGACACCTCCAAGAACTGGGACGTCAGTCAGAAATACTTTTGGACACTTACTTTATGCCTCATTCACCTGACAAATCTGATTTTCAGATACTTTATTAATGGCTACAAAGATCAATTTGATCTTTTTGCAATGATTTATTTGAACAAATTTGTCAAGATTTGAGATCTTTGCTTGTTGCGCTTTGAAAGATACTCTTTAACTGTCCAACTATGTCATTATTTTTAAAATGGATTGTTTTCTTGTGGTCTTGACATCTAAAAGTCTTGGTCTTGTCTTGATCTTGGTGAATTCTGGTCTTTGGCAAGTCTTGGTCTCCGATAGTGTGGTCTATACTTTGCTATACTTTCTTTCTTTTTTTCTTTCCCACGTAACCTTTTCGTCTCGTTCAATCCGCATTACTTCTCCACCTTCGTGTTATTCCAATTTCCTGTTACCCCTGTCTCCAATTTTCTTTCGCGTTCTCTGTTAAAATGTCAAGTAGCAGCTGTCAGTGCTTTTCCATAGCCGTCTGTGCTCATAAATCTGTGCTTAAATCTCCACTTCTCCACCTCAATGTATAAATCTTCCTCACAGTAGCACTGGTCCTTTGGATAAATGGGCTTAAGAAACAAGTAAACACCAGTAGAGCACAGAATGTGTTGCCAACAATAAAGTCACCTGTGGAATCACTTCCCATTTAGTCAAAAGTCTTTGCAATAACTCAACCACACACTGTAGACACTATTCTCTGCAGACAAGCTACTTTATACATGATTCATTTGAAGTGCTGGGGGCAGGTCAACACTTTATTAACTCAACTTAACATTTATGTGATTAAGATGTCCATCTCTTTTTTTTTAAAAAAACAAAAGCCACAAGTGTCAAAACTTCACAGTATCTGTTGCAGAGCATGTGGTGAGAGGAGCTAGCTTAACTTGTATCTTATAGATTAGCATGTTTTGAAAATGCAAACTGAGCAAAGCTTGAAGGTTTAAACAAACGAGACATTATACAGTGGCATTTTGAAGATAGAGGATAAATATCAAAAGAAGATTGAAGAAGGTGCGGACTTTGAATGTAGAAACTGGAGCTTGTTGAACAGCTGCATTCGTATCGTATATTGAACAATTTACTGCATTTGTGATGAACAGAAAAGCTTCCCCATGCCGCTTCAGTGTTAGTGTTTAGTTAGCGCTATACACATTATTCAGAGATCACAAATTACTATCAATGCGTCATTACAAATATTTGTTATCAGACACAATACAGAAGTATGACTCATACTCGTAATACATGCTCCCATACCAGTTTAATAATTATTTTCTAAACAAATAAGATTAAATGGATCCTTTTTTTTTTTTTTTAAACAAATCAATAGGTACTCGTACTGGTATTGGTAAACAAATTTGAGTAGTGGTGGGGCATCCTTAAGAAATACTATACTTTTGATATGACGTGTATTAGTAGAAATTAATTTAACGCAAAATATTTAACATTAGCAGTGCTTATGAAAATAATAAACTGTTATTTTGAATTTTGCTGTCATATACTGTAGAAGTACTTTTCAAAGAAAATGTTAAACACACTACTTCACTTCAGAATACAGAATTCACAGAATTTTGCAGTTATCTAACTTAAAAACAAATAGTAAAAGCCCATCACTATTCATTATAATAATAAGATTTTACAATAGTAGTCTTATTATATTTACAGGTAATGTTATACTCAGTGGAAGGAAGACTGTAGCTTCCATTGTTTATCTGTGATAAGGCCATGGGATTTAGGACTCTTGTTTTGACTTTTTCTCACTGTAAATCGGTGCTTACTTTGTTCTTCTCTTTTCTTGTCAAGATTCTCAACTGACGACCCTAAAATTGTAAATAAAAAAAGTTGAGATTGTTTGGGTTCTGGTTTGGTCAGCTAGTGTAAATGGTTAACTACACCATTTACTATAGTAACAATAAAGACCTAAATCTTGAGTTATGTTACCCTCTATGTTCAAAAATGCTTTTGTGGTATTCTAAATTAATTGTCATCGTTATATACTGGGATTTCTTGGTAGCTTGCACCCCAAATAATCACCGATTTGCATAAGTTGGTATCAAAGACAGATGCATGACTCACATATTTAGAAAATAATTAGTTCTGTTGGTTTTGTAATGTTTCTGTGCTCCCTCTTATTTTGAATTCTAAAAACTTGATTGAAAACTTGAAAAAATGATCAACACTTCCATTTAAACTCAAAGATTTGAACGTCTAATTTCATTGTCAAAGCTTTCTAGAAACTGAAATCTATTTAGTTTCCCTGCCTGCACTGCTTTATGTGTGATTGGTTTTTGTTGAAGCAAAAATGGAACAAACAAGTTGTGCAAAAAAAAAAAAACAGCCGATACACATTTTTTGGTGCGTCATTAATACCAGCTGCTTGAGTGGGCTCATTTGATCTCCATGTCACCCCCACATTATTGAGTCAATAATGCAGCTTGACGACTTACTGAGAAGCCATCGTAATTGATCTCCTTGGCTCATTGCGGACAAGGAGGAGAAAGAAATACCCTGCTGGATTGTCAAGTGCCAGAAACTGTACTTCAAAATGACATCTTGATGACACTCTTGGCATTTCCTCATCACTTTCAACACTAAATGAAAGTGCATCAGACAACATCAGTCATTATGAAAAGCTTGTCATGGCATCTTTGCTGCAGCTCAATATCTGCCCTACCCCAGACTTCACAGGTGATGATAAAAACGCCATAGCCTGTCTCCAGCTGGCAAATAGTTGAAGATTCTTTTCTGGTTTTTTTTGAGCTGAACTCTGAATAACCACTAAATCAATGCTGACCTAACAAACTATCACTATTTTTGCAAGCTTAAGGAGGTATTTCTCCCTTTTAAAGGACCCATGTTACGCTAAATCAACTTTTCTGTGCTTTAAACATCATAAAAGTGTTATTAGGGCTTCATACACATTCCTCAAGTGTTTTTTTCATTGATTCCCTCAATCGTTAGTTAGAGGGTGATTTGCTCCTTTCTTACTGCAGGGCGAGCCCAAACACCTCGCTCCAACTTGACACGGCACTGAGCTGGAGAAGCCGCGCCTCCAGGAAGCTCTCTTTGACATGTAAACATCCTTTGCACAGTGCTATGTATGTATTTTCTAGTCTATGTATGTACTGGCGAACGCCCCGCCCCCACGCTCTGTCTCATGTTTATAAAGCAGCATGAGCTCGGCTACGGAGTGGGTGGGAGGAGGGCGGGCCGTCCTCTGGCCCTACGTCATCGTGCGGGGAGGAGGAAGTCAGCGTCCCGTCTATAGACACGCCCACTCATGAATATGCATAAGTAGGCCGCAACTCAGCCTGTTTGTGCAGAGTTGCTCAGAAAGTGACTTTTCAGAGGCTAAAACTCTGAGAAACAGGCGAGTTTGGGAAAATAAACCTCAAATACTATGTTTTTGGGGTTCTTTAAACAAATGGAGATGGGTGAAAAATAGCATGACATGGGACCTTTAAATATGTACAGGAAGACTGCTGCTTGGTTGACAACACAGTCGGTTCAATGAGCAACTAAAAGATGAGTTGAGAGGTCAACACTTCAGTGCTACAACAATAAATAAATGAATCACTTTTTGTGACATCATAAAAGTCCTTTAAAACTGTTGTATTTATTAGGAAGAACACCTTTTTATGTTGTCGGCATACTTGATCATTTCCACAGTAAAATGTTCAGTAGAGATGTAACACATTGATATGCTGTCTGCACAGACACCTCTGTAGACTCAGTGGATAAGGATAAATAAGGATAGAATAGCAAGCCTATTTTTATTTGCTTTTTTCCCCTTCTGCTAACAAAGTAACCACAGCCCCAATGGTCCCTTCACAACTCCAGATGGTCGGTCTGTCCTTGAGTGGCCAACAAAAAAAAATCAAAGTAAGCTCCTTCTCAGGCTGTTCACTGTTTGAACGGATGGAGGCGTTAAAAAAAAATGCACAACTAATGCTTTTTACACTTAATTGTTACCCAAGATCATATTTTTTACTTCTTTGACAATATAGGCTAAGGTTATGCATACAGTATTATTTACTTTAACATCATTTCCTTTTCAATTCCAAACTCAGGCTTGAGGCTGAGGGGAATTGTGTCAATTGTGCAGATGTTTTGAAAAACACACACAGCCGCATCAGCGAAACAAAGACAGAGTTCAGTCCAAGTTAAAAAGACATTTGATGGTCTGAGAACTCCTCAAACGATACCCTTGTTTGTCTATCAACAGCTATTTGACCTTGAATATAATTATACCCTGAGTTTCAACAAACAATGACTATTAAAGTCTTGGAGACTATGTTTAAGAACGAAACCTCTGTTTTGTTCGATCAGTTCAAACCACAAGCTTTTCATGTGCCTGGCTGTAAAAAGAAATACATTTATTAAAAGAACTTAAGAGCTCCACCAGTTCACCCTCAATGATAATTAAAAAACTATTAGCTTGAAGTTTTTTTCTGTTACATACTCTTTTAGGAGATAAATATAATTGAAAAGATTTTTAAAATAAAGAAGAAAAAAAATGGCAAGATTGATTTTGGCATTAATATGGTTTGCTTAGCGTTTTAAATCAGGACAGGAAACCATTTCTCCCACCATCACCATTTGTTCTATATCGACAACAAAAAGGTTTTAATTGCCAGACTGTGAGATGTTCCCTTTAGACACCTTGGACATCTGGTAAATTGTGGACCCATATTCATTCATTTTTAGAATCACATTCAAACCATATCTATTGACTGGTAAGTGGCAGGGCCACTGGGTAAGATATGAGTGGACTGCTAGTTATCCTTTGTAGCTCCTTGAAATAATATTTTTAAAGTGTTGCTACATTTTTTTATGAGTGCCATAGGTACCCTGTGTCGACCACTGATTGCCTGTATTCTGTAGGGAACGTTAAGTAATGGGAGGGGGTTGGTACCAGGTTGGCCTTGCTGAACTTTGAGAATGAAAAATATAAAAAATATAATTTTCTCTGCACTCAAAGGGCATTCATCTTACTGCTCTAAATTATGTGATATTATTATTTTTGAGTTTTGAAGAGGCATAGTAATTTTTGTTTACCATTTTCAATGAAGGTTATATTTCTTACCCATTTTGTTGCGATGAGCCAGAAAAAAAATGTTTCAAAGGGGGCCGCAACAGAAAAAGTTTGAGAACCACTGGTCTACAGGATTCCCACAATGCAATGCACAAAACCTTTCCAAAGTTAAAGTCACATTTGTCAATAAACCCATTGTTTGTGATGCAGTCCAAAACCATCTTGCCACCGGCAATTTCAGCCTTGATTGATATTACTTTGTGAGTAAATTCTTCCAGTTTTCAGATGAAATATCTTTGATTTATTAATCTATAAGGCATGCACTATGCACTGCATTCTATTCGTGGTCTGACCCCAATCAATTGATTCTGTGTAATTATTCTGATATCAGCTCAAACAACCAACATTGGATTATGTGAACCTAAACTATGCTGAACTTTTTGATTTTCTGAACACAGGATGTTTGAACATAAGAAGTAAACTTTGTTCGTCACTCAAAGCCATTCAGTAGCAGTATGCAGTGTAGCAGGAGACTCAGTTATGGCTTTGTATCAGTGATCAGTGAGATTCCTTGTGAGAGCAGGGTGGATTTAGGGGTGCCGGCTTAGCTTTTGATTTATTCTAGAGCAAATAACCTTTTGACAGAATGATTTTATTTGGCAAGTGTTTGTAACTGGTTTTGTGTTTTGACATTTCATTGTTTGTATGCTTGAATGCTTATCACCTTCAGGACTGGAGACCTTGTACAAGGTACCGGCTAAGCTCCTCGCAGGTGAGGACCACGTGTGGGATGCTGTCACCTATCCTCCATTATTCCACCTCTCCTGCCTGTCTTTAAATCTCATTGCTGATCCATGTCGTTCATTAATGGATGCCCCAGGGCCAACAATAGCCCGCTACAGCCTTTTATTACCCATCGCTTCACTCTCAGAGCTGTCAAGGTCAAATCTACTATACTGTCGTTCACCTGTCACATTTGTGGTGTGAGGAAACCAGAAGCTTTGTGTCATCACGACAGAAAAATAGGAAGGAGGAGAAAGACAGGGAAGAGACAGAATGATGGAAAAGGAAAAGAACAAAAAAAAAAATGTGCTGAGAGCTGCCATGTGAACAGATGTAGTCTGCTTCTTTTGTCTTTGATTAAACATGGAGGGTGAAGATCCAATTAGGATGTGATGAATGGACAAAAGTAACACGACCATTCATTCAGACCCAATGAAACGTTGACATCTTTAATAACACAAAGCACACAACTGGGTCTCACCACCCAGCTGAAATCATTTGGTGACGTAACAATCCCAAAAAGTTACAACCGGAAGAAAATTTTTGTTGCTGGTGAGTGAATTTACTCAAATGTTAAACCATTTGGATTAAAAGGTTGTGCATATTGTTTATTGTGTCATTACTGATAATTTGACAGGTCATTTTGTCTTTTATCACATCGTGAAGTTTGAAAGAGCAGTCTGTCGTTTTTGAAAAAATCCTGTTATCACTGTCATGTTATATTGTTGCTATAATAATAATAATAATAATAATAATAATAATAATAATAATAATAATAATAATTATTATTATTATTATTATTATTATTATTACTTTTGACCCATCTTTTCGGTCCAGTTTATTGCAATAAAACTATTTATATATATATATATTAGTGTGTGAAAAATGTTACTTTCATAGAAGTTCAGTCAAGATCACTCCAGTCAAATTGTTTAATTTAGCATGAAGTTTAGATTTAGTGGTAAGATTCTGTTCTGGGACCTCTCTGCCCCTCCAGCAGCTGCATGGAAAGCCTGAAGCAAAGAGAGCTCCCCCACGCTCTTCCATGAGCTATATGGAGAGGCATAAGCAGAGAGAGCGGTCAGCAGGACCCCTGGAACAGAAGCACAGACAATAGATGGCAACAGGAGATACTGTTTAATAAGACAAAAAAGGAGGAGCTGAGGTGGGGGTGGGTTGCAAGGCGTTTGCGGAAGTAGGCGTATTCCAGTGGCTTAAATGCAGCGCCGTGACTAACTCTAACCAATGAGAAGCATGGAACATGATCAGCTGGATGATTAATTGAATTAGAGGATGGATGCTCTCAGTTGTTAACAGCTACTTTCAGCTGATGAGGCCAGGCTAGCTTTACTTCCGTGCCTGCCTGAACTAACGTGATGCTCATTCTCTCATCTACTTTTCCCTCGGGAGAGTTTTCTTTATCAGGTCACTGTGGAGAGAAAAGAATACTTGTTGAGGATTCAGTCATGTTAAGTGTCGAAGAAGATTCATTAACTCAATCAACTTGGTATTACACCCTTAGATTTACCACACCCTGATGGAATAGCATCGTCACTGCTGATCACAGCCTGCAAATCTTCCTTCTTCAGTTTCACTACGACTTTGTTATCAGGTCACACTGACTCTGCTTTCATCTCAGAAGATCAATTTCTTACAACTGTCATATCCCACACACAAACAACAAGCTAGTCACTTCCAGGCTCAGTGCACGGAAATACATCATGCTCACACAAGCAGGGTCATAGCTGATACTGATTCAAGAAAACAACATATTATTTAAAAGTGATTTATTTTTTCTTTAATATGTAGATTATGACACTGTAAATAAAATGTGATCACAAGATTTAGTGATTTGAACATTAGTCTCAAAGCAAAATAGCCCTGCTTTCAATTAATGATTATGACATAAAAATGATAAAGCTGGGACTGGGTAAGCAGGCGAGAATACTATTTACATATTCATCGCAATTTCTGCATTACAACAAGAACGCTGCACCAGTGTCAGTTTTCAGTGGTGTGAATTGAAATACATAAGGGAAATATAAGGAACACATTCAATATATGCTGGTTCTTATAGACCCCTTGATGGCCCACATCACGAGTGACGTGGCTGGAGGCAAAAACAGGAAACGCCGCTGGCTAAAGACTGTGGAGGCTAGTAATGTTACAGCTTTAGAATGTCGTCTTGATGTGTGTTTGGTGCCAAAGTAGGAGGATAAGATTCCAGTGGACACTCATGCTCAGCAAAACAAAGAAAACTGTGGTATTGCCTCCAGACCAAGCCCCGCCCAACAAAATACATCACAATTTTTACAAACAATCAAAGGGTCTATTGCGAAAGGCTAAGAGTAAACAGGATGTTTTGTGTTTTAGAGTTTATGACTCTTAAGCACTATTCGCATGGAATTAGTTTTACCTAGGGACCCCATGCAATAAATAAATGACCCCCCAACGTCTGCTTTTTATGTGGCGCTTTCGCACAGGATGACTGCAGCCTGAGATTTTGCTGAATATTGCTGACATCTGAAAACGTGAAACAGTGTGTGAGTTGATGTTAAAACAACTTTGCAGGCTTTTGACCACAGCTCGGTGCTGTGTTACTGCTAGTGCTAGCCAGCTGTATTAAATAGAAAGCTACAAACAGAAAAAAAAAGACAAACATTCTTACCGTGTCATGGTCTAAAAAGAATAATAATTCAGTTTTGTTTATTTTAGTTTTCAAAGTGAACGGACACGTGTTTTATTAGTTTATTGGATCAGGTTAGGGTTAAGGTTAGGGTTATGGTTGCATATACAGTATGCTCATAATCGATCTCAGTACGGGGTAAACTCAGACCGTTACACCGGAAGCAAAACAACACGTAATCACGCATCAGATCCCGCCCATTTCTGTCCAAATCACAGAGATGCCTATTCGCATTGGATTAGTATTATCACAGGACCTGTAGCAAAATATAGAAGGTCATTTGTGGGTGAATTTTGACTTTACAAATTACTGACATAAATTGCATGTAGTCCCTAGGTAAAACTAATCCCATTTGAATAGGGCTTTATTAAGCAAAGCGCTTTGGTTTGTCCTTTCAAAGATTACGTACATTCTGGTTTTATGGCGTCATATTGTGTAGCAAAACAGAGGCTAAATCAGGACAGAATACACCCAAAGGCCTGTGGGTGGAAAAACTTTTAACTGTGCTGTATCAGAGAAACAGCTGTTAGTCATAGTGTGTCAGATATGTGTCAGTGGGAGCAACTAAAGACATGTAGGTTGGAGCAGTACAAAAACCTTTAGCATCAGGATGATCCCACCACAGCTTTTTGATCATACAGGAGAGATTATGTTTACATTAAAATTACGCAGGGATTTTGTTTTACTTTTGCTATAATGTCCTTACTTTTGGAGCTATTTCCAAAAACATACTTCCCCTCTGGGGCGATTGTTAAAGTCATTCTTATTGGGATTGAGCTAGGGCATTTAAGGATAACACTCAGTCAGAAGGGGGTGAGACAGAAGCTTGACCACACCTAAACTACATCAGTGAGCCTTCCCTGACTCTCAACAATCGATATTAAGACCAGCACCCGAAGAAATGTCTTATATGGGAAAGGAAAGGAAGGTTGGGTTTTTATACAAGACACACCTACGAGTCAAAGAAGGAGAAGATCCCAGGCTTTAGAGCATGTAAAGGACCATCTGCGCTGGCACAGGGAGCTAAAAGAGTGTTTTACTGGCTGTCAAAAGCGCAAAACTGGATCTAACCACACCTCGTTGAATTTAAAACAAATCTGCACTCACAGATTTGCCTGCAGCATCTTCATTTGTCATCAACCCTCAGGGTGTTTGGTATGTACTCACTTTATTTGTTTGTGTTGCTTTAGGTTTTTATAAATCTTGGAATCACCAAAATGAGTTTCTCGTGTTAATTTGCACAAACAACAACAACACCTCAAGTTTTCTGTCTAGTGTTACATCATATAGAATCTTCACTTCTTGTAAACCAAATGATACACTTTCCAGACAGTGTCCTTTTTGTCTAATTGTATAACATTCGTTAGAAAACCCTTTTTCCAAATTGGGTCAATTGTATGTGCACAAAAGACTGAGTGTTTCCCAATGACGTAGCAATTCACCACGCTATCATAAACGTCAGGTCCCTGGAAAAGCTGCTAGGTCAGATTTTATCTGTTCACAGAAGTTACATAGTATGTCTTGGAATATTATCCTGAAGTTGGCCAGAGAACGTCAATATTTAAGATAAGTGCCAAGAACTTTGGACTCCATTCAAGATAGTAGTGTGTACATCGAGTCTCAATTCTAATTCAGGACTTGGTGAGAGGATCTCATCTGTTGGTGTGTCTGTGTTTTCAACAGGCAGGAAGGCAATCACATGGGGCTTCAGTCCTGCAAGCTTTGCAGCTCCTGCTTAACAAGTAAGGAGGAATGCAGAGTAGATAGTGGCTGCCTCCGAAAGTGTGAGGACTGGCGATACTGCCCTGACCACTGCTGTGACTCTTGCTGCCAGATGTGCATTAGCGTGTTCTCTGGCTTGTGTTCAGGGGACTGCGGATACACCTTCTGTACTCTTTGCCTCAACCTGGCACAGAGCTGTGTCTTACTCTTCACCAGCCAACAAGATCAACCATCTGGGTCACAGCGTAAGTCTAATATGGACTATATTCATTTCATGTTTTAGCCTATATTGGGTCATTTTTTACATTAATACCACTTACTTTAACTTTAACCTGGAAATGTTATGTGTGTGTGTGTTTGTTAGACACGATGCTTAAATTATGTGAAACTTTTTCTTGTCTTGGGGTATGTTGTTGGAACGTGTTCTTTCATTTTTTTTCACTTCACTGAAATTTCATTTTTAATCAGAGCTGTTCAAACCTTACTACCAAGTTTTCAAAGAATGTAAATATCCAAACAAATGTTAAAGCTGATATCCAGAGTTTCTGAGAAATCTATGTTTATGTATGATTCTTTTGAAATGCGAAAAAATACCTAACTAGTCTTTTACTATGGTCTACTGCTGGTGGTCATTCATATACATTAATGAATATAAGTCCCTCCTTCGTCCTATAGACCCCTATACAAATGGAAACGACTTCCTGTTTTTGAGACTGTCAAAACAAGGTCGCGCGTCACGACAGCAAACAGGTATAAATATGATTTTGGCTCTTACCTGACCCCGAGACCTATATCAATGCGACCCAATGCAGCCTTGTTATGTTATGTTAAAAGTAGAGGCGTGGCTTCTGGTAGATTGCAGAGGCAGGGGGAGGAACTGGAGCTGTTGAGGGCAGGACATCGAGACGTCCTCTCAGAAACTCTGGATATCCGCTTTAAGTGAAGGTCTGGTGCAAAGAAGTTTTTGATGCCAAAATTCTCTGGCAAAATTACAATTTGTATTTTGTATTCATCAAGTAGCAGTAATCAAGTTGGATATTCTATTTGTCCATGCGGCTCAGCATTTTAAAAATGAAAGCTAGCTCCTCAGTTATCACAGACACGTTTCCATTGCAGTGAAGAAACAGCAATTACACTTGTGTTTCTTGAGGTATAGGTTTCTGAGGTTATATTTAGTATGTTTGTTTATTTTTGTCTACGGGTTAAATGTTTACATGATGTTGCAGTTAATTTCCAAGTGGTAATTCAGCTTCTTGCAATTAATTTGTTTTCGAGTGTGTGGGCGTGTGCGTCAATGACTGATACAAAGTAGATAAATGTCACTTTCCCTATTTTATCCAGAGAACTAAATAAATTGAAGTCTATATATATACTGTATGCAGTGTTTGGAATAACGGCGTTTAAAATTACGGCGTTTTTTTTTCCAATAACGGGGTAATCTAACTAGTTACTTTTTACGCCGTTAACGTTACTGAACGTTAAATGCGGTGCGTTACATTCATTGGTTGAATAAACCAAAAGCACCCCTGGCTTCATACACAGCTGTAGTGAGAAGGTGGGTTAAAAACGAGGTGAGCGATTATGACCGGCTAAAGCGGCGTCATGTTTCATGGTAGCCAATCAGAGCCAGTGTTTTTACACGTGTGCCAGCACACGCGCCACACACACAATCACTAGCGTGGAGCAGTCTGATGAAAAGTTGGCATTTTTAAGTTGGCGATACAAACACTACTTCAAATTAATTGTGGTCAAAGGCAAGAACGTGCACGTGAAGTGTAGATTATATCCAGGACTGAAGACTGTGTGGACATCCGTTGTAAGCAACTCGAATTTAATAAAGCGACACATGCATCTAAAAAATCTGAATACATTGACATATAGCAACTTTTTTTGAACAGTAACGCAATGAGTTACTTTTATTATAGAGTAATTCAATTACTAACTCAGTTACTTTTTGGATCAAGTAATGAGTAACTATAACTAATTACTTTTTTGAAATAATGTTCCCAACACTGACTGTATGTCCACTGGTGGATGTCTCTGCCACTCCATCAGGGCCTGTGACTTACAGTAACTATAATAAATGCGACATTATCCTGAATATACTTCATTTTACTAATTTTTGGACAGATGGGGTTGTTAGCATGCTAACAGCTGAAGCTGTCTTTTTAAGGAAAACGATCATTAGCCTTAATAAATTCATATGGTAGCATTTGACGCTAATATTTTACACCATATAATTATTGCTGGAACATCTCTTGTGGTTTATTTTAATTAGCCTTTTGCTAACTGTAATTATAAAACTAACAAAACTCCCAAAACCAAAAACCAAAAGAGGCCCAGGGGACAAACACTCAGCTCAATGGGGAAGAAGGCTTGATTGGGAATGAGCCTCACCTGGGTGCCAAACATGGGGGAGTTAATCACTCACGACCCAAACACAGACATTACTGGGAGGTGGAGACATGAACAGTAATACCTGGAAGCAGGGTTGGGGTCAATTATATTTTTCAATTACAATTACAGTTACGTCTTTAGTTATCCATGTTTGTCTACAATCTATTTGACCTTATTTTTTCCAATTACATTTATATACCCCCCCCCCACCCCCCAATG
Organism: Gouania willdenowi; assembly: GCF_900634775.1. Taxonomy (NCBI): domain Eukaryota; kingdom Metazoa; phylum Chordata; class Actinopteri; order Blenniiformes; family Gobiesocidae; genus Gouania; species Gouania willdenowi. Next base: position 16,735,986 of record NC_041051.1, on the reverse strand, counting down.
AAACGTAACCTTCCCCTTGTGTTACGGGTCAGTTTTGACCCATGACTTAAATGAGCTGTAAAATACACAAAAACATACGATCTAATATCTAATGTGTTTCTCATCTCTTGGTTACCTTATTAAACTTCCTTATCCATGAAAATATGGGTATTCATATAATTTGTGTGTGGGTCAGAGCCTTTTTTGTGTCAGTTTATCCCACTATTTATTTTTAATTTTTAATGGTAGAAGAGAACTGACAGGTAGTGGGGAAACGTGATACCAAACACATTTTAATAATTGTGTTTGTATCATTTTGGTCTTACGGTACAGTAGTGTTGTTTGGCTTTGTAGCCATTTGATTTCTACGCAAGTTCTTAAGCTGACAAGAGCTCAAGGAAATGTGATAATGTTGTTCCCTATTTAATCACAAGTTTACCTTAGGTCAAACTTACTTCCTGTAACACACTAGGATCTATATACAGAGCCACTCTGAACGTGGACTGTCTGTACTGTCTACTAATGACTGTAACAACTCATGATAACCAGTGTTTTTTTACACACACTGTGAGGAACAATTGTGTCCAGACCCATTAAATATACACTCAGTAGCACGGCATGGACACGAGTAGACAAGTGTTTTCAGAAGGTTTTGATAGCTTCTATTTCCTTGTGCTCAGCTTGTGTGGCCTGTACTACAAAGCTGGATTTCCTGTTATGGTGCTAATTTCTGGGATTTATTCGGTGTGTCCTGTACTATGACGCTGGCTATTTTCTTACCAAGCTAAATCACCGTGGTAACTTAGGTTGAACACCTAACCTGCCCCTGCAGCACTAATGCAATTTTAATGCCATTATCTGTGTTTAGGTTTAATATAATGACAAATACCGTGTTTTTGTCCTTTTGGCTGCTTAACAAACACTTTTAAAGACATACTGTAATTTCCGGACTCTAAGCCGCTACTTTTTCCTGCGGCTTAAACAATGACGCGACTAAATTGTGGATTTTTCCCGGTTTTAGAAGCTTCATGCCGCCACAAAATTGAGCTCCGTCACATTAGCCCAGGTGGAATAATGAAATTGTTAACATTAAATCGTTGTTACTCGCACTGAATCATTCTGATCACTCATTTTAACTTATCAGTTGAAAATTCCCTGCAACCTAACTTGAGTACAGCAGCCCGCCTACCTGCCCGTTCTGATTGGCCGAGTTGTCTGAAGGTCACCCTCATCAGCCAATATGGTGCGGCTTATGTTAGGCTGTGGCATTTGTGTGGATTTTTCTTGGAAAATTGCTAAATTATTGTAATACGGCCAATAATATATAATATAGCCTGGAAATTAAATAATCTTTCAATTTCAACTTGCAATTCAAATTAATTACAGGCGCCTTTTAAGTGTTGTGCAATACATTGTGCCAAGTGAGAGGGGTTACGTATATAACAAGTCTCTGTTAGATCAAAGTGGTTGACACCCAATGCATGTGTCTGCTTCTTTTCAGAGCCGTCATGGAGCAACTGCCGGTCGGAAGAGGAGCAACTGAATCAAGGATGGCAGACTTAACAACATAAAGATCTACTCCGTGGCAAATCGTTTGCGTTTGAGGAAAAGTAAAAGAAGAGGAGCACCCCACATCTATGCAGTTGGTTTGGACAATGTGCTGAAATAACAAGACCCTTCATTGTTTAATATCAACAGCAGTATTTTTGTGTGGTATTTGTGCAACCAACAGTGGGTTCAGTATTACTGCAGCAATGGAAGCTGGGAGAAAAAGGAATATTTGCTGAGTTAGCGTTCTCTCTTCGGGGTCAAACCCATGTGGCAGCAGAGGCTTCACTCAGGACTCATGTCTTTGTGATTCCAGCCCCCTATACTACACCACAACATTTTATTTCACCATGGCCGGATGTTTGGATTCCAAAACTGTTTTCCCCATCTCAGATTCAGACATCTTATAGAAATAGCAAACAGAATCCCTGATTTAAGCAAAGTATTGCGTTTTTTCACACGTGAGATTAAAGTTTAGAAATGGTCTCTTCTAAAAGCATCATCTACTTTGGACTATTTGTTAGATGGCTGCAAGATTGTTTTGCACTTTGAGGCAAACAAAAATGTAATTTGGTTTCACACTTCACAATCTGATGATATCTCTTTTGTGAGATAAGGATGCTCGAGGCCACAAGGTGCCATTTGTCTCCTCAGAGTTAGACCTATTTTATTATCCTGCGCAAGATTGCTAGTTTATGGAAATGGTTATGACGGAATAATACAAGTTTCACCATCAAAACAAAGCAAACATTACGGTGTTTTGAGTGTGACAGACAGAAATGTGTCCTTGACTGCACTCATGCCTGCTCGTGTTTACCTTTTAGTCTTTGCTGTACGTCAACTCAAATTTGTGACCCAGTCAAACATCACAAATACACAATGCCGACCTTGTTTACTCCTTGAACTGACCTAAATCTTTGACTTTCTGCTGTGCTCTTGCAACATCTCCTCACATTCTGAGAGTAATATGGAAAGATTTTTTTTTGTTGCAGATGATGCAATGAGAGATGAGTTTATGTTCACATCTTCACAGTTTTACTCCCAAAAACCCCTTAAAAAAAAAAAAAAAAAAATCATAAATTTTTACCGTGACACACAGACACACAAAAAATATATATATTTAGAAAATGATGAAAAAGTAAATCAATCTATCACTTGAAGCTGTGATCAAGACCAAACTATATCATCAATATAGATATTGGCAGTTATCTGGATCAGTGATCCTGATCATGGTACCATGATCATTCACATTATAAAGGTTTTTAAGAAATGTATATGTCCATTAATAACTGTACAGTAAGTAGAAAATCTATGGTTGACACCTTTTCTAAAAATCGCGAATACATGCACAATCCGGATCCGATCCAAATTAAACTCTGTACGATAATTTCAGAAAAATTGGTCAGTTCTGAACAAAGATATTAATTTTTTCTCTACTTTTCCCAATGATTCGAGATAGGGGTTTTTCAATTTTTGAAACGGATCCAGAATCGGTATATTGAGCCGTATCCCATCCTAAAATCAATGGAATCTTCCATGGCTTAAGGTCTTTATATGTTTAAATTTTGTCAAAATCCTTTATGTACTTTTGATGTGATTCTTCTAACAGACAAACAATTACACACAAAGTAAAAAAAATAAAATAAATATATATATATGTGTATATACATAAACATACATATACTCATAACGCTGTTCAAATGATGACTTTTAGAAGGAAAACAGAATCTAACTGAGCACCAGTTGAATCCAATAATACAAAGTCTAAATTGCACACATTATCTATTGAAAATCAATTATTTAGGTTGACCATTTTTTTTCTTTTTGATGGGAGCATACCAAGGACCATGTCCATTGCCAAGGACATTTTTCAATTCTGCATAATGGGAGTCACAAATACAGATAAACACAAGAATGAAATGCATTATATTGCTTTGAATTGCAGTAGAATAACTCATTGTTTACATTATATGCACAGCAGATACTTTGTCCACTATTTAGCCCTGCAGAAAAAAAAGCAGGTTTATGATTAACCTAAATAGCGGCTTTTTTTTCTTTTTTTTTTAAAGGAGGGGAGTATTGTGTCAAGATAAATGTCTTATCTTTTCCCACCTCTTGTGTAAACTCCCATCTGTCTGTTTCCAACTGTTGATAGATAGATGCTCATGTGAGAATAGACTGTTGCAACCTTGAGTAACATGTTGAAATTGTTGTACAGTATATAGGCTATGTTGATTACCACAAGCCCAATGTTGACAAAACATGATTGCAGCAGCAGCAGCAGCACTACTGAGTCGGGGCATTGCCTCATTCCACCTAGGGGCCTACCTTAAAATGTGTGCAAGGAAGAAAAATTCAAATCTTCTGAGACAATTTTCCACCTTTGCTGCCTTTCATCCCCCTTCCCATTCCTTATCTTTGAGTGCCTGAATGCATTTTCTCTCACCTTACTTCTTCTTCTCCTCCACGTTCTTCTCTTGTGAATTCCATTATTTGAAGATCTTGTGAAAGAGCAGAGAAACGCTTCTTTCTTATGCAGCTGTCAGTCAATTAGATTACAGCAGTGGAAGATCCTTATTCACCTTCCAAAAAATAAGTAGGTGTCTGCTAACGGTGCTGGCCAGATATTTCTGACAACGGTTGTTGCGCATCGCTACAAATAAACCCCCAAATAGAGAAATCCTTATTAGATTCAAGATGGCTGCAGCAAACCTACTAACAAGCAGGAAATAATGAAGTCTTCTACACACTATAACCTGTGCTTGCACGCACTATTAGGCATAGATACACACTCTCCATCCGTGAAGACTTCAATGAACCTGTCAAACTTTTTTGTGCGTTTCAATTGAAGGAAGCAAAAATTGTATTTAATCTGTGCATCATGAAGCAGACGATAGCAAATATGTATTAATTCAGGTGATAGTCCAATGCTTCCTCTTATTACACCACATGGAAAATATACATTTTTGGCAATTTTTTTGGGGTTGATGCTGAACAGAAACCAGCCGGAAGCATGAACTTACCAGTTCTATTAGCTTTTCTGAGAACAACATTGCATTCTTTTTCAGTTTTTAACATCTGTTGTTGCAGTTAATAGAATAGTTGGTCATTGGGGGAAAAAAATGTATCCAGACAATCAGGCCGTGGGACGCTATGTGCAGCACAGAGAGGAAACTTTGAGATAATGTCACATCTTTGTTGAATCTGGGAGCTGCATTGATCGAGCGTACTCATCTAATGAGGTGTTATATCTTTCCGCGCAAAGACTGAATAATAGAAAGGTGTGCTATCTAGTTTTAGTTTAGTCTTGAACAAAGCAGAATTATTCAGTGCTAGGATTTAAGTGCTGAATAAAGTTAATTAAATATCGGGGTCATCTTTGCACACATGTGACATCTAAATCCATCTCATGTGTACCAATTATTACATTACATTTTCTTTGTATGTTTTCTTTAATGATTTTTATGTTTTAATGGGATTGACATGGATTAAGATGATGAATGTTATTATTGTATGACTATTTTTAAACTTGTTTTATCCTTTACCAATGTAATGTAACTTGTATAATACATGAGTTAAATTGTTTCACTTTGGTTTTGTATTTCATGGCTTGCTTTGTCATTTCCTGTATTTCCAGGTGTGATCTACTTTTAACGTATTTCTCCAGAGCACAGTGATGCACCCGTGAAGCATGTGCCTAATTGCACCGATATTGCCTATTCATTCTGATTAACAATTCAAGGTTGTCTAAGAATAATTAAATAATCCTTTTAAGGCATTGGTTTTTTTTTTCTTTTATGCGCTCACATATTAATATGTCTCTCGTATTTCGGCGATTGTGTGAGAGACGAGTTCGTTCTTGTTCCCGTACTGTTGCCCTCCTGCTGTTTGTCACGTTTGGAGAGGCCGGAGATGTACAGGTGAGATGAAACCTGCAAAGGATGGGCAGGTGCAGCATGGGGGACAATCAGTTTTTATTTTTTTTTTTTAAATTGGATTTTATTTTTGTCCACTCTGAGACCTCTATCTTATCCCACAACCCAGTCCTCCCACTCAATTTCCATCTCACCGTGTGGAAATTGGAGGGATATGAAGATGTTCGCTGCAGATGGAGAAGACGGGCCGAGTTGGTAAAAAAAAAAGGAGGGCAGGGGAATGGCAAAAAGATGCAGAAGGTGAGATACAGAAGAGAGAGTGAAGAGGTGGGGATGAGGGAGGACAGTGTGCCGCAGCATTTCCAATGCACGGCTTTAGATGTTGTGACCTGATTCATCTCAATAGGTTATTCTAATATAGAGAAAAATTCAGGTTGAATTATTTATCCTAAACAATTTACACCAGCTCAAATGGGGTACGCGATGGCACTGCAGGGGGTACTTGAGAGTGAGAGAAAGTGGGAAATTAACAAATAAACAAATAAAAGAATTAATTCATTATATTCATATTCATTATGTATATATAACATATAGAATAGAATATAATTGGACTAGAAAAAGCCTTTATTAATCTCCAGAGGGGAAATTCACATTTGCAGCAACACACTATATACAGTATCAGAGTAGAGAGTAAGAACAAAAAAAATATTAATACTAACATAGGATAACAGCGCAAAAAATGTAAACATACATAATTACACAAGTAACAACATATAAATATGGGCTTTTGCAGTGACTTGCCGTGAGCACTAGGGTTGGGTAGGCAGGGAGCAGCAATACGAGACCAACAATGTCGACACCAATGGCAATTTCATATGTTTCGACTGGCAAGTGTTACTCTTACAAAATCAACATTGTAAAACACCGTTAAAGAAACAAACAATGATTTAATATAGCCTCCATACTCTCCCAACAAGATATATCTCATGAAACCCCAGCGCATTTGTTGTTTGTGTTGGAAACACAGAAACACGGAAAAAGTGACAAACAACAACAACAACAACTCAGAACAGCCTCAGTGAGGAGCATCCACAAACCTTTTGTACCATTCACTGTGAAAAATATGAAACATTTTCTGACCTTTCCTTTGCTGAAGGTCTGGTAGCTCAGGTGTTGGTCTCCCATCTTTTAAAAGCTGTTCTTTATCGTCTCTTGCGCTGTCATCCTGCCTGTAGTGTTATCCCGCTTCTAGCTACAGAGAAAACATAGCTGTATCAATTCACTAATGCACTGTGAACGTACGTATAGCATTTAGCATAACACAGTTGCGTCCAAAGGCCGCGTAGAGATCTGTCTTTTTACGTAAATGGTTTTCATATTGGGGAACTGACTGTGCATACGCAAACATATAAACACAGGCTATGGGGCCAAAGGCAGAGCAGCAGTGTGCCTTTGGGAGGGGGTGTGGCCTCCTCCTGCTTTAGCGGAGTGAGACTTTGCAACGTCTCTGCTGTACCAGGAAATAGCGACACTTTCAAACTTATAGTTACTGTATGCTATCAGAAATTAAAAAATACAGTATAATTATAATTAAAACAAATAATTAAAATATCATTTCACTCCTGGGTAGGCACTGCCTACCCTGACTACACGTCATTGGGCTTTTGTAATGTTTATTACATTATGTTTATTATCAAAACAACAACAAAAACAACAACAAAAACATATAAATGTGGGCTTTTGTAAAGTTTAGTTTTAGTTAAAAATGATAATCATAATAATGATGATGAAAATGATTAGAACATGAACTGAAAACACAAGGTTCAGTGTTGGTCGCACATCAGGCAGGAGATGAGCGGAAATGATAAGAACTATCAAAATAAATCCATTCAGGAGGCACTAACTAGTGTTTCATTCCTCTGCCGAATCAGAAATACTTTATTTACCCCTGGGGACAAATTACTTGCATTACAGACGCCCAAGAAATATTACAAATAAAAAGAATAAATGCTAAACAGAAAAAGAAAAAGAAAGAAAAACTTACATACTGTAATTAAGTAAAAGACTGTTCATTAAATAAGGATTAAATCCAAGTGCACACATTACAGTAGTAAAAAAAAGAGATATAATATGAATATTACAAATATACAAATATAATACAGACATATACAACAATCAAAGTAAAGTTGTAAAGTTTGATCACCACAGACAGGAATGAGTTCCTGTGGTGTTCTGTGGAGCACCGTGGTGGGATCAGCCTGGTGCTGAAGGTGCTCCTGTCCATTTATTTAGAAATGGGATTCTTTAAAATGTGTGTTATCACTCATTCATTCCATCAACATGCTATAATCGTTTTTTCCCAGCATTCTGAGCAAAACGTTGTACTATGACATCATACATCTTATAGGCATGCACTAAAACATGCTAAACAATAATGTGTTTTATTAAAATGTGTATCTCAGTGCTTGGAATTTAAAACAAAAACAAAACACCACCTCACCTGTTCTCCTCCTCAGTCAGTCATACACACACACACACACACACACACCTACAAACAGTGACATTACTCATTCTGGATGCATTACACACTTTGATTTGATAACAGGGCAGTCATACAAAATCTGTGTGCTCCAGATGCATTCCCAGTCCTCTTTGCACAATAGAAAGTGTTTAACAGAAGCAGTGGCGTGCAAAAAAAGAAGTGGAAATCATTAGCTAAAAGTAAAGAGCGAAATCAATGAGAAGAAACCAGCCCAAATAGTGCACGAGGATGTTTGTGGGCTGTTGATTTGCATTTATAATGTATAGGTTGACAGCCCATTAGACACTGTTAAAAGGGAATCAGATTCTGGCTCCTCTCCAAAGCTATTAGCTTTTAGGGTCAGCCTGAAGTCAAACTGGTAATTGACCAATAGATTCCGCTAAATTGTTGATCCCTAAGCTAGAGAACAATTTTGTGAATTGCATTTTCCAAACTTAATAGCAATATAGCTGAACTGAGATGGGCCTCGCTGTAAAATAGTCTTTTTTTTTAATTTTTTTTTTACCTCAAATCTTTGCAAACACACACGTTCTTCTAGCGCTAATGTAATCATCAAAGTACATGAATTATTGCAGCACATCCTGAGAGAAGTTAAGAGCTTTGGGAGGCGCGATGCATGAAACACAGATATTATGGTTGGCAAATAATTTGTTAGATAGAAAGAAAGAAAAATGATCCACCTTATTTCATTAGCAAGTAGCCAACCAATAACGGCAACACTTTAAAGAGTATTTGAATTAGAAGTGATTGTGTGTGTGCGTGTGCGTGAAAAGTGCTTTTGTTCCGAAAAGTAGCTTGTTTTACATATTTTAAAACTAAATTTTGCCTGAAGTATATTTTAAAAATGTTAGTGTCCTTGTTCGCAACAAACATTTAAATGTGAATTATAGTAAGTTTTGGAAATTGTTAATAGATCACGTGCTAACAATTAAAAGTAGGGCGTTTTCTGAATATTGTTACAATCATTTAGGAACCAGTAGAAAAAGATCAATCTGATTTTTAATGCAAGCCAATCATATACAGACGACAGTGGCGGCTGGTGAAAAATATTCTGGGGGCGGGGCAGGCTGTGCCATATCAAGACAAAAGTCAATTTCAGTTAACCATCCCGATACACCTGAACAGAATATCAGTGCTCTGTCAAATAATAATTATTTAATGCCAATATTAATAACTTGAAGCATTTTTGCACAAAACATAAACAACATATTGCACAACCACAATTTGTATGAATATGAAACTGGCCTGGACAAAAATGATCACCTGACTGCAGTGATTGGCTCAACAACAACATTAATATTAAGTTAAAGCTGCTATTCAGAGTTTCTGAGAAACGTCTTGATGTCCCGCCCTCAACAGCCTCACTTCCTCTTACTGCCTCTTCCAATCTACCAGAAGCCACGCCTCTAATTTTCTGCATGTGCATCGCGGAACATAACAAGGTCGCATCGGGTCGCATTGATATAGGTCTATGGGTCAAGTAAGAGCCAAAATCATATTTACCTGTTTGCTGTTGTGACGCGAGGCCTTGTTTCCGTGCACAGTTCCGCATTCACTTTGATTGACAGACTCAAAAACAGGAAGTCGAAGCAACAAATAATAAGAAAGAAAAAACCCAACAAGATCCACACGAACGAGCATTTAGCGACAGTGGGAAGAAATAACTCCCTTTTAACAGGAAGAAACCAGGTTCAGAGGTGGCAGCCATCTGCCTCCTTGACTGGTTGGGGTTCGTGGACAGGAGGACCAACAGAACAGGATAGAGAGATAGAACATCAGAGTATCATAATCAGAAAGGATTTTATTCACCAGGTACAGTTAAAAAACAGTACAAGGAATTTAACTTGGTAGTTGGAGTGAAAGACACACATCAACACAAATGGCGCCCACAGACGAGAGAGAAGGGCGAGGAGAAGTCACAGACTGCAGAAAAACATGATACAGTATAATCAAGTCAGCCTGCCTTGGCCTTGGGCCTCACTCCCAGTGGCCTAGTCAACAATTATTATAAAGCTGACGAATTTCTTTCTGTTTATTGTTAAGCTAACAGCAACTTCAAGGTCTGCCCAAGACGAGCCCATGTCCGCTCTAGCGGTTAGGTTATGTTATGATTCAGTCCTGTTTATGAGGACTGTAAATCATAACCAGCTACATCAGAATTTGAATCTTTTCTTGTTTACTGAACCACTAAATGTGACCGTTTACAGATGATCCCATGTCCGCTGTAGCTGTTAGGTTATGTTATGATTCAACGTACTTTTTCTTGTTTTTTGAACTTCCGGCAGACTAGGAGCGTTGCTGCCGTCCACAGGTCCCGTGTTTCCCCACATCATAGGCACACTTGGCTTGCCGCTTGGGCAATATTTCCATCGCCCAAGCGGCATCAGATTCGACAACACTGATTGGATAATTCCTGTGGCTATGTCGAATCTCTTGTCGGTGATTGGCCCACTGGCTAGGTGATTGTTTTCTCGTCCAAGCGAGTCAACAGACATGAGCAGGAAGCTGCCGGAAGCTCAAAAATTATAATTTATATTATCTACATGACATTTCATACACATGGTGCTCAAAATAATTGATTATCATTTATTTTAAAAACATTCATTTTAAAAAAGGAAAATAAAAAATACTGGGGGGGGGGGCAGCCGCCACTGATGGACAATCTGTTGACGTAGAAATTGTCATAAGGTTTATTATGCATTACATTTGATATCAAATTGTCTATTTTTCTTAAAAAAAGAGGCATAAAGATGTTGTAGATGCTGTGGTTTATGTATTTTGTGCCAAACTTGTTGCACCCATGAATAAATAATCAATTCAGAAGATCTACATTTACTGTACTGTGAGATGCAACAAAAGTTTGAAATTGATGAAAAGTGAGGAGAGGCATAGCAGGTTAAAGCTGTAAATGCCTCACCACTTCTGCAGATTACCCACCTTGTGATTTGTAATGTTACACGTATCACAACATGCGGTAAGAATTTAAATGGATTATAGTGTGCAGAATATTTCTTAGATAGCAAAAAATATCAAAGAAAATGGAGAAATGATATAAAATAAGCGTATTGCTTGTGAGTAGGCGGTACTCACCCCTGCTCATTAAAGTCTCCTTCCCTGATGTCATAACATGCTGCAGTTGAGCTAAATACTAAGTGTTCACTTTGCTCCAGTATTAAATTTGAAAGCAAACTTTGATTTAGTTTTAGTCAAAATTAATTCATCTGGACTATTTCATTTATAATCTAGTTTTTGTTAACTAAACGACATTAAGATTATGTACAGAATAAGAGTTTACGTATTTTTTAAAGTTTCAATTACCATTGATCAACCTGATATTGAATGGTATTATTGTTTGTAAATACACACAGACAGATCTGAGGTGATCAATGCGGAAATGATAAAAACTATAGAAATAAATCTATTCAGGAGCCACTAATAAGGGTTTGCAACCTCCAGGTTGGGGCCCCGTGTGGGGTCACCTGGAGTTTAAATGCAGTCGCCTGAATCTTCTGAAAAATTAAAATAGATTTTTTAATTATTATTCTTTTTTTTTTTTTTTTTTTTAATTAAAACAACACACAATCTTTAACAACTGTATTTCTATACTTTCATTTTGTGAAATATAGATTTAGTTCAACTAAACTGCAGTAAAAACTATATAAATCTGAGCTTAAACATGATCAAAAACAAATTCTAGAAAGAAAAACAAAAGACTCTGGTGTCACCAGAAATTCTTGATAACAAAATGGGGTCACGATCCACTTATTTATTTCATTTATTTATTTATTCAGTTCATTTGCGACATGGTTGCAATCACAGAAATTCACTTTGACATTCAGAGCAGAAATCACAACGTCTGTTTTTTTTTTTTTGTCTTTTTGCATGCCGGAAAGGGCGACGGAAATTCAGAAATAAGAGAAAGGAGGTACTTGAGCCAAAAAAGTTTGAGAACTACTGTACGAGGGCATCTACGGCATCTGCCTCTCTGACACTGTGTACTCTCCTGGTCAAACATGGAGTATCGTGCAGGGTGAAGGTGAAGAGGACGTGGAGGGATACAGCTGTGTAGACCCTTCACCCTGGAAGTAAGACCTCTGGCTGCAGAGGAGACCCGCTGCTTGGTTACAGTGATGAACGACTTTGCCTACCCTCTGATAATTGCTCACTCAGGGGCAGAGAGAGGTCCATTTATCAAAATGAGCTGAGGGACAGCAGGACTGCTTCACCTATGGCACACCGCAGCATGCCTCAATATTCTGAAGGGAAAACCCAGAGGCATTATCTTCATGGGATTCAGGCTAGTCAGGAGTCAGGACATTGTCATTCTGCAGTGACAGCCATTGCCTGAGCTGGATCTTGCCAAGTGGACAGGGGAGGTGCCTCTATTAGGAAGCTGTCAAACACAATAGACCGTCATGGACAACCCACAGCACTTCAAGGTTGTAATGTAGAAATTGTGGACGTGTCAACAACTATTGGGATGCTGTCGTGAAGAAAATGTTGGAAAAAAAAGTGTATTCATACTTCATCTAATAATCTGTGTCAAAGCTCAGAGCCCAATTCAGTGGGGGCCCTCAGAAGTCTATTTTATATATATGTAACGAAAATGAATTTTAAACATGTTTAGATTATTTATATTGGAATAAAAAAGGCCCAGTGTGAAAATAAGCTGGTTGTTAAGCACAGTTGTGCACTGACAACAATTATTCATGCTGCATCACGGCCCTAGCTACCACCACCTATAAAACAGTGCAAATGGTACGATCCGCATGTCTGAACTGTGGATGTGACATGGAGCGTGAGATAGGCAGCAGCAGGAAACCACGTATTTCCTCAAGAAAAAAACAGGTTGTAAAAAAAAAAAAAAAAAAACGTAACAAAAGACAGTAGAGGGAGAGAAGGTGAAATGAGGGGAAGCAACTCCTTACTCAATTCTTCAGAGGTGAGCTTTAAAACACATCTTTTTAGGAAATATATTATCTCGATTGAAATTAACTACGTACACTCTTTTGCAATAAAATGCAGGAGCCCTCATTATGCACACAAAATCTTAACTGGAAATAAAATTATTTTAAATAATTATTTCAAAGACCACATTTTGCTGCCACCAAATCTTAAGTAGGTGACCAGAGTGTCCCCATGATTCCATATTTACATTTCATTAACCAGATAAAAAAAAACAAAAAACAAAATCCCACTAAATTGCCACAAATGTATGTCACAAACACAATATTCAATATACCACAAAAATATAGTAGAATAGATTTATGAAATGCATGCAATGGATATGGAGTAGGTTACTGTGAAGTAAAAAGAAAGCATATATAATAATGTGAAAATACTAGTATAGTTTCTGGGCAAAAAAAAAAAAAAAGTGTACATAACTTGCAGTAGGGGCCCAACAAGATGGTTTGTACCCAGGGCCCAAAATGTGGTGGTACGCCCCTGCAAATAATACTTGATGATAAAAACTTTTACATACATTTATCATTTCACATAATATGTCAACACTTTTCTGTGATTCCAATGGGCATAGGAGTTTCTGGCTATAGGCAACTATTCAATTGCATAAGGCCCCAAGAGCCACTAGGGGCCACTAAAGCTGAGTCAACAACCTTATCTGAGGAGAATGAAAATCACCGGCCTTAATCCCTAATGTCCTTGAATATAAATGTCGGACATGAGAATAATATGCTATCACAAGCTATGGCTAGTGTTTCTGAGGTGTGATTAGGTCATTGCTCCAAAGTTGTGAAGTGTGTGACATCAGCCACTAGATATTGTATGGGAATAATTGATGGGTATCATCATTCAGCAGTTTGTGAACAATTTATTAACAAACTGGGTTTAGCAGAAAAGTTGGTTTTGTTTGGATGCAAAAGAAGAAAACAAAAATTGCACCATTTTAGAAAGAGACAAACGATACAAACGTATATATTCTAACACACCCGCTTATAGAAAGGGCCCTTAAAGGGATCCTCCACTGTTTTTACAAATGTGGCCTAAAACCTTTGAAATGTCCATATTAGAAGATCTATGCCTAACAAAACGCATTATTTTGCACCATATTTGTTTTATTAACTTTTAAAAATGGGACTACTTCACCATTTTAGAACCTGTGCGCCGCCATGTTGAAATGACATCATTGATGAAGCGAATCTCCCCTTTTAGTCCATTGAGTTCTATAGCAGTGAAGCATTTAGGATCATTTAGCAGCTTTTTCAGTCAAAATGACAACCTGCGCTGCTTCGGGCTGCTCTAAAAATCAGTAAAAGTTAAAAAAGTCGATGTAAACCTCTTTTGTTTACCAAAATTTGATCAACAAAATCCGTGACCCGAAAAAATCTGTGACTGCAAGGGGCGACGGTTCCATCTCTGCTGTTGCGTGGACGGCATGAAGAGGAGAAGAAGAGCTCTGTGCATGTAAATACAGGAAACCAGGATCCACTGCTGCTCATTAATGAAGTTGAATCTGTCTGCTGCAAAGAACTGGTGTTCTTGTCAGAAATGGTTGAAGGTATGGTGTAAAGGTTTAAGTCCAGATTTGCTTTTCTTCTCTTTTTCATGTCGTCTATGAAACCGCAGAGTTGGAACTGTTGTTTATATCATTTCTAATTTCCGAAAAACAGTCACGAAAAAGAGACATGTGAATATACATTTTGTTAGAAAGGTCAACGTAATGTACCTTTATTTATGAATCTCTTTCTTTATTTCCTTTGAGGCACGGTAACTGATAACTGAAGGTAAGTGGTCCCATAAAAACTTGATGCCAAGTCATAGAATTTATATCAAATGGAAACCGATCAACCAATATACTGTATCTTCTAGTGTTCACACCCCCACCCCCACCCCCATCACCACCACTACACATTTCCCACTCCCTCTTCCAGTGGTGTGGAAGGCAATGTTTTTTGATGGGCCGGGCCCGATCCAGACCCCACAGTTGGTCAATAAATGAAAATCAGTTCATCTCATCTCGTCCTCACCCACAATAAAGTGCCTCTACCATTTCTAACCAATCTGCAGTCAGCCGCCCATTTCATTGTCCATTTTATGTGCTCTGTGTGTTACCGCTGGCCTGTTTTGTCCCTGCGTATGCCAGACAACCATTCTAATAAGAAGCAGGAGTGGGAGCATTGACATAAGGGACTCACAGCATTGTCCTTCCATTATTGCAGATCAAGGGGTTATTCTTTGTACTAGTTTAACCCATGACATATGAGAGTGGACATGGTGAAGGTGATTAAGAAGCAAAGAGCACACAGGCAGACATGGATAGCAGAGAAATGTAAGATGCTGCTATGGAAACATTAATGAGGGACACATCCTTCCAAGGCTGTGCGCTGACTTCATATCGTTTGGTTGGAAAAATGGAAGAAGTGTGCTTGTACTTGTTCCACAGTTCATCTCAAAGACAGCAGAGTTAAATATTCGCACGCTGGGCTCTCGCAGTGCCATCTTTCCCCCAGACTCACTGCAGAGGCTTTGTGACACCACATGCCCTCCAGGTTTTTGTTGTTTCAAAATAAATATCCAGAAATGACCATTTTACTTTTTCAGCCTGAACACCTCCTAGTTTCTAGTTTGGGTGATAAACACAGTCATTGAAGCACAAGTTGTTTGTTTTTTTCGCTTTGTATTGAAAATTGAAATAGTGGAACACAATTGTCTGCAAATATGATTATTGTTATTTGTAGTGTACTGTTGATAAGTATGTAACATACTGATTGGCAGAGGTGTAAGGAGTACTGATATATTTTACTCAAGTAGAAGTACTGTTATTTGATTGAAATTGTACTCAAGTACAAGTACAAGTACAAGTAAGTCATATATAGAATATTCAAGTACAAGTAAAAAGTAGCTCAATTAAATTGTACGTTGACGTTTCAACGGCAATTCAACGTAGATTACAATTGTACGTCACAGATTTTCCGTTGTTCCGTTGTGGTACGTGTTATTTGGGCCCGGCCGTAGTTCATCAGAACTTGTTTTAAAGTGACTATTTAAAGAGACCAATGACTGGGAAGGAAAACTAATTCATAAGATATTGATATTTCTCTCAGCAAATAAAACAAAACTAGAATGTCCATATGAGACGTAATCCAATCATGTTTCTTTCTTTAGCTCGTATCCAATCAAAACTCTTTTCTTTTTGTTAGAAGGCGGGACAAGCCTTTAGTGAGCCAATAGTAACGAAGTAAGATGATTGCGTTTGTGGACGTAAGATGGCTCGTGTGATCTTACACATTGATCCCACGTAATCTGTTTGTGTGTATTAACATTTACATTAATATGAATTTTTGTAATAAAAAAAAATCATAAAATCTTATGCTTTATATTTTAGTCTACTATATCTTATTTCATCGACTGAAATCTTAATGTCATTTAGTTGACTGAAACCAGACTATCACTGAAATAAGTCCTGAAGACAACATTTTGACTAAAACTAAGTTGCATTTTAGTCCAAAGAATATGATTAAAACAAAAACAATATTTGCTGTCAAAATGAACACTGCAATTAATGCATATAATACAAACAGCTGATTATTTAGTGATTAACTCAAATGTAAACTGTTTTCATGTCATTGTATTGATTAGACTGGAGAAAATGTATTTTAGCTTCAGTAACATTGATTTTGTATTCTTGTAAAGCGTGAGTGGTGTTTTGTGTAGGATTAACTGAGGATACGTGTTATTGAGTCGTATATGAGTTTAGAAAAAAAAAAGAGGCAAGCAAACCAGTGCAGCCTGTGATAGGTCAGTATGAGAAAAGGAGAAAAACCTTATCAGCAGTCAATACTGGATGGTTATTGTTACACTCCATGCTCATTTACCAACAGCCCCAGATCTGTCTCCTGGAGTAGTAGACGCACAAAAACAAGAAAAATTGATTACCACCTTTTCCTGATTGCAGCCGCTCTGTCTTCTAAATCTAAATTGCAGCAGCAGACACATAAAACAGTGCATGTGTAGCTGAAGCTCACAAAATCAATCTCTCCCGCTCTCAAATAGGAATTACATGCATTCACCTCGATGTGAAAAAGCCATGAACGTTCACCTCTGTTTGCAGTCTTTGTGACCTTGTACTTGATCATTCAGAACCCTGTTTTCATATTTAAACCGTAATAGATTAAGTTAGCCAAACTCAGGCAACTTGGCAACGATTAGAGATACGCATTGTTGTTGTTTTTTCAGGGTCACTAAAACATCCTTCGCCTGCTCTACGAAGATAAAGTACCATATAATTATAGCTTAATACATGTTTGAATGGAGGAAACAACTAGCTGTTTTTCCTGCAGGAGCGCTATCTGTCTAATTAGCCTCTGACTTTTCACTTCATTGATTTAAATTTGTTAGCTATTCTAATTATTCAATTCACTGCGTTGCAAACAAAGACAAAGCTACTCAAAATTCACAGATTAAAGTCACTGAAGTATATCAACGGTTTTGCGAGTGTACATAAATAATATTGAACAATCCGAACCGCACACGCCTGGCTTTGAGCTACAGACATAAATACACACACAGTCAGTCAGCACTACCCACATTCACAACTTTGCCCCTAAATCACTGTAACCAGGTGATCAGTACTGTTTAGTACTACTGATGCTAAAATGAATCGCTTTAGGGCATACCTGTCAAGTTTTGGATTTGAAACTAAGGGAAATTTTCTGGCGCCCACCCGCCCAACGTCAATGTCATCGTCAAGCGTGTACAATAAATCTAAAATACCCACTTGTCAACCACTTACTAAATACAATTACATGATTAGAATCTGGTAGGTCGACCTTTATTAACATTGAAAAGCTGTGAACATTCCTACTAGGGCTGGGCAATATGGACCAAAACTCATATCTCAATACATTTGTCTCAAAATGATGATATACAATATAAATCTCGATAATTTTATCAAATAAAGTTTGACCAGAAAAACAATTCTGGGTTAAATTTGCTGATGCAAAATGCTACTCAGGGACATTTATATATTTATTTATTTTTGATTCCCCATTCATTTTGATTGGGAATTTCAGCGTTTTAAGATTCAACGGCTTCAACTTTGAACTTCAGCTGTTCAGCAATATTTCAACGAATTTCAACCGTTCAACTTTTAAAAATATTCAGCTGTTTGATGGCTAATGCTAGGCTAATGCTAGATAAATGCTAATGCTAAGTTAATGTAAGGCTAATGTTAGGCTAATGCTAAGCTAATGCTAGCAAATGATTATGCTAATGCTAATGCTAATGCTAATGCTAATGCTAGCAAATTATATGTTGTGTTAAGTTAATGCTACTCTAATGTTAATGTTAGCTAATGATAATGCTAGTTTAATGTTAGGCTAACGCTAATGCTAGCTAATGCTAGGTTAATGCTTATGTAAATGCAGTGGTCACTGACGCAGCTAGGTCAGCACATGCATCTTCCCTTGTCTTTTCTTCAGGAAATGCAAATATTCTAGTGTTTCCTGATTCTGTGAGCATTTTTCTTTTAATTTATTTAATTTGGGGAAATTCAATCAATTGAGGAAAATTGCAAGATTTTGAAAAAACAAGAAAAAAAGATTAGATTTATTTCAACAATTTAAGATTTAAAAAGACAATGTGGCGTTTCACTGAATGCGTGTGTTTGTATTTATTTATTGTATTTATTAGTTAATTAGAATGTGTGTGTGTGAATGGGTGAATGCAGCTATCAGTGTAGAGCGTTTTGAGACTGCGCCACATAAAGTGAAGTCCATTTACCAGCTGTTTGAATGCGTTCCCATGTTCTCAGTCGCACCCTTGTAAGGTTGAGCTTTCAAGTACAGACATAAGCATTCTCAGATACTAAGTAGCAGCTATTCTCGACTACTTCTAACACAGCGGATCTCTGTGATTTACCTTATTAAAAAAAAAAAAAAAAAAATACAAGTTCACCAGAAAGCAAGCATGTCAGAGGTGTTGTAAGAAGGAAACGAATAATAACGCTGTGACGAGCCACTCCAATTATCTTTGCAAGGAACATGGATCCATTTCATCTCGAAAGGATTTTCATCGCATTGTCAATAAGGGAGGATTTCTCTCAGTAATACCTCCATTTATGCAGCAATCTTCCTTTTTTGAACCAATATAGTGACTCTGTGTGAAGGAAACCTTAACAAAAGAATTGCCTGTATGTCTCGGTAGGAAAGATTTAAGAATGATGATGAACACAAGCGCGCGCACACACACATACACATACAGGTGTGCTGTTTCACTGAAATTACAGGGGAGTCAGCCAACCAGGGAGCGGATGGGTGCAATGATTTAAAATGATAACTCCTCCAAAGGCACTTCACATGACAGATTTGTCTGACAGTCGTCAACCGTATATACAAATGCTCACTTAAGCATATGAAGATGACAGAGATAATTTCATACGCTATGAAGCCCTGATTAAAAGTAGATGACCCCAATCAGCATGCAACATTAAGCACAAACATGCAACATTAACCATCATATTATTACCACCTGCTTTGTATTTGTAGATCGCTACGCTGCTGTTCCATACAAAACACAATACGACCTAAGGCAGCGATGCATGGTAGCATGACTGACCTCAGTTGATTGACAAGTTCCTGCGTGTTGCAGTCAGATATTGTGTTAATACATAGGAAATATGGAATAATTATCAGTGTCTCACCGACTTGGGTAAATAATTGTGAAATAACTTTTGAATTAGTTTATCTTCTCTTGTTGAAAAAAAAAAAGAAGATAATTAATTTTTTTATTTGGCCAAAGGACTATTACCATTATCGATGTAATTGTTAGCCTGAAGCTACTTAACACTAGGTAGTTGGTGGCAAACCAGGGTATAGGAGTGCAAATTTTATTTAAATTATTCATTTATTTACGTGTTTGTGCTGTGTTTCTCAGCATATTCAGTATTACAGTTTTCTGTCAAAGTCTGGTTGGCTCTTACCAAGAACTGTATTTTTGTTTGGGATCTGCCTATAAATGCATGTTTGTTTGTTTTTTTTTGTTTTGTTTGTTTCTTTTGTCCTATGGTTTAAAACTTGAATTTTAGGAGACTTAATATGAAGAAAGTGTCTATTTGTATGGTTGCCGTATGGACAACCCCCGGTGCTATTGGTACGGTTACCGAAATACAAGTACGTAGTGTCTTAGGTTTAGGGTTAGGGTTAGGGTTAGGGTTAGGTTCTTCCCCAATATCTCAACAATTTTCAGGTTTAGGGTTAGGGTAAGGTTTAGTCTTAGTCACGTGACCTAAACTGACCAAATTGGGGCGCTGCGTACAGATAGAATGTTGGTATATTGATACGGCAACCATACAGATAGCCACTGCCTAAAATTAGGTGTGAATGAACAAGATCAGGGCTGGGGTCAATTACATTTTTCAGTTACAATTACATTTTCAATTACCCATTTTCAATTACGATTACAGTGAGCAGCATTTTTTCCAATTACAGTTAAATTCCAATTGTTTTTAATCCTCAGAAAGTCAATTACAATTACGTTCTCAATTGCTAACGTTCAATTGCAATTAATCACAATTACTGAGCCTGAAATAAAGAACATAAAAAGCTAACCTTCCTCTTGTGTTAGCTTTCTGTTAGCATCTCTTATAATAACGGGTCCTAAATCAGCTGTAAAATACACTAAAAACAAATATCTATCATCTAATTTCTTTCCTATCTATTGGTGACTTTATTAGGCATCCTAATCAATGAAAATATAGGTTTTAATATTTTAGGTGTGGACATCTGAGCCTTTTTTGTGCCATTATACCCCTCGATTTAAATTTTTGTTCAAATGGTAAAATGTGTACATAGAACTGCAACATGGTTCCCCAGTTTTGCGTTAAATTATAATTGACAATTTTTATAGAATTTCATGGCAATTACAATTACAAAATCAATTATCTAAACTCAATTACTATTTAATTAAAATTACAACAGCAACAGATTTGTAAAGTTACAATTGCAATCATAATTATGCCATAATTGTAATTTATTGGCAATTACGTGATTACAATTATAATTGACCCCAACCCTGGACAAGATACTGTAAAACACTGGGATTTTATGAGGGGCATATGGTTGCATTCACAGAAGTTATGTTATTCCTTTTTTTTTTTTTTTTTTCACATTACATTTTTTGCCAGATGGAATTTGCTGATAACTGTGTACTTAATAAAGTGGGTAAAGTGAATGAATGAAAACTGCTACAGAACCTTTTCGTATATAGATATAGACATACGTTTACCATTGGTGTTCCAGTTTGTTTATTATCAAATTCAACAATTTTATAAAGAAATCAAACTTAATGTCTTTACATGGCATGTGAGTTGAATCAGTTACAGTATGACCACCACTGAGCTGCTTTTGGATCATTTAATGTTTTCCTTGTGCTTTTATTCACACTTTTCCAGGTTTTGTAAACTAGGTAAAGTAACTTTTGTGCTGTGGATGAAGACTGCACACAGAGAATATGAGCTGTTTTTTTTTTTCTTTTTTTTTTCCAAGCACAATTATAGGTCCTTTTAATTTCAGAAAAACACAATAATCCTTCGCTTTAGCCAACGTTAAAGAATTAAAAAAGGAAGCGAGTGAGGAGAGTTAAGTGAGGAAAGTGAAAGCCAATAAAGAGCCTGTTTTTTATTTTGATATCTTCACAAAAGCCGGATAAACAAATTAAATATTAATACACGCAAATGGTCCTATCTTTTTTTTTTTTGTGTACTTTGTTTGTTTCCACTCCACAGAGCTACTCGATCAATACAATGTTGTAGCAATTATTACCACCAGTAACCATTTGGAATGATCGGATCTGCTCCACAGGCTAAAAAATAGTCTTGGGCCGACCATGCACTGTTGTGCATCCGTAATTGGATAAATTGCAGGCTAAAAAAGCCATTTTCCTTCAGGGGGAAAAAAGGGTAAAAATGTGGTAATGTCAGTTTTGGTTTTTGCACTCACAATAAATTATTACTGCATGAAATAGAGCTCATAACACAAGGCAGCAGCCTAAGATAATAGTAGGATCATGATATCAAAGCAGTTGTCTCACAAAGGATCAATGAGTTTCTCATTATAAATGCTTAGCCACACAGTAAGTTTTAAAACCAAGAAGATTAGAGCAGACAGTCAATAGGAGGAAGTCGCTGGAGGGGTCGGTTTGGGAATACTATGCTAAACAGTTTGCACACAGAAGGTTTCTTTAGGAGCCCCCAAGCACAGGCAGATGAAAAGGAACTTCAGTCTAAAGGGAAAAATGAAAAGGATTCAAGGCATTGATACAAACATATAAACCAACTCACTGTATTAATGTAAATCAGTGGTGAAAAGGAAACATAGTAGATAAACTTACCTCTGAGTTTAACCCTATGTCCAACATAGGCAACTGGCGACCCTCGGCCTAATTTTATGCTGCCACCAAAGTAAATGTACAAAATGAGAGAAAAATACACTAAACAAGAGCAAGAATTCATTAATAAATACAAAGAATTACAACATTGCAGAAAAATATAGTAAAAGACAAGATTACACAAGGGAGTGAATTGGGATAATGATAAAGGATCACCAATATGCTTATGTGCATTATGCCACATGATAAGTGTTTTTAAGAAAGGATTCTTCATCTGTTTTTCAATTGTTGTTCAATAGTCGCCCATGTTGGAGGTGAGTTTGTGCAAAAAATAATGTGAAGCTGGTGAGAATTGGGCAGCCATGTAATATAATCTAAGGTTTAGGAGTTGGAGCCCTCCTCTTTCATAGGGCAAGTACAGTCATTTAAACCGAAGCCTTGCTTTTTTATTGTTCCATGGGTAAAATTGACATCTTCAGGATATTTATTCGTCCTATCATGGAGATGGGTAAGTTTGACCAATGATTTAAAGTTTATGTAACCTTGTCTACCAGAGGGTCGTAATTAGTAGTAACTATTTTGCTCAAATCTGGAGTAATTTTGATGCCCAATTAGTTAAATCCATCTGTGGCAATTGTAAAATTAGTTTTTACTGTCCTCTTCAATAAGAAAGGTATTGATTTATTGTTGTTAATTTTATATCCAGAAAATATTCCAAATTCTTCAATTAAGTTCACCAGGTTAGAGATGTTATTTTTTAGGTCTGTCAGAAAAATTATAATGTCATCTGCAAGTAAAGATGTAAGATGATTCTTCACCCCAATACATACCCCGATAGTCCCGCCTGAGTTCAAACTGCAATAGCTAAAGGTTCCATAGCAAGAGTGAATAGAATTGGGGAGAGTGGGCACCCTAGTCGTGTGGAGAGTTGTAAATTGAAAGGATTTGTATATAGCAACTAAATCCATTTGATAAATTCCTCTCCTAGCCCTTATCTTGGACGCAGTTTCAGAATATAGGCCCACTAAATTCTGTCAAATGCTTGTCATGCATCTATAGCCAGTTCTGCTGTATCCTTTGCAATTTGATTCTCATACAGTATATTTAGCACATGTCTGATGTTACAATTACGTCCAGTTCTTTGATATATAGGAGTTTTACCACCTTTATACCACAATAATCATTTGTTGCTCCCTCTCTTTGTTTCCAAGCTAAAGGTTAAATTTAGTTAACATGTGGTGTCTGAAAACCCAGTGAAAGATATATGGATGTTAGAAAATAATCTATTCGTGAGTGGCTTTTATGGCTACTTGAGAAACATGAATAATGTTAGTTGGATTTTTAGCCCTCCATATGTCTTGCAACCTATGATCTTTTACATAATTATGCATAATGTTTCTAATTTTGGTATGTGTATTCTCAGTTTGAGAAGATCTGTCAAGGGTGCAGTTAAAGTCTCCTCCCATAATATATATTCCATCTAGGGCAAAGAAAAAAGAGGAATCATCATTGGGGCCATATACATTAATCAAATAATTTTTTTGTGACAGAATAATACCTTGTACAATAATAAATCTCCCACCTGGGTCCAAGATGAGTTTGGTTTTTTTGAAATGGCACCAATTTGTGAATTAAAATTACGACCCTTCTGGCATGACCAGTGAAAAGAGCCTGAAATACCTGATCTGGCCATCTTTTAATTAGGATTTGAATATATGGCGTTGTCATGTGTGATTCTCTTGTATAAACACAATCTTTGAATTTAGATATTTTATTCTTCTCAATACTTTTTTAACTTTTAACAATTTTCTCATTCCCCTGACATTCCAACTTGTAATAGTCATTGTAAAATTACTGGCCTTTTTTGTTCTTTCCATGTATTCTGATTATGAACATAAGGCAAGGCAAGGCAAGGCGTGGCAAATTTATTTGTATAGCGCATTTCATACACAAGGCAACTCAATGTGCTTTACATGATAAAACATTCAATTGTTTAAAATCAATAAGAACTTTTAAAATCACCAGTAAAATCAATTCAAATCATCAACAAACACATTAAATCAACAACATGACCAAAAATCTCTCTCTCAATCATATGCAGTAGAGAAAAAAAGTGCCTTTAACTTAAATTAATGTCAATGGAGCCTTTTATGACAGGGTGAAATCCTCTCCTCAGACAAACCGTTTCAGCTGAAAGGTCCTGGGCCAACGTGATTCTTTGCCCCTCGTGAAGGATTTGCTGTATTTTAGCTTCCCATAAAACGAGATCCTTGTCTTGAAATTTGGGGAACCAGAACCGCTCTATTTTGTCTGGGTCCTCCTGTCGCCAGTGTACGATGGACACGCTCGAGAGTGAACACTTTTTGTGGAGGGAGACCTAGCCATGTTGGTAGCATCTCGGCTACGTATTGAATGAGCGGCCGTCTTCCCTCTATTCCTTTGCGTATACCAATGATGTGCAGATTCTTTCTCCTGCCCCAATTCTCAAGATCCACAGTTTTTGCCTCCAGGAAAACGATTCACTTTAAAGCTAATTGTAGGGCCGCATCGGCCGTCTGCTGCGTCGCCTCGGTCATAGTAATGCTTGCTCGTCTCTGCCAGTGTTAGCTGTAACCTCCTGGTTCTAGTGTTGTGAGAATGGTTGATATGCTCCTTAATCTCTGATTGATACCATCAAGTCTCCCTCCAAAGTCAGACCGCATTGACCTGAGCTCTGATAGCACTTCTTCAATGCTAGCCATGTTAGCAATGTCCGTGTTGTTTGTAGCAGTAGTGCTAGCTATGCTAACACTCATGTTTTCCGGGAGGTTCACCGGAGTTGTTTTTGTGCTTGTCTTGCGTCCGCAGGTGAAAATTTCACACTGTTTTGCAGTTGGTGTGCTTGACATGACCTTCTTTAACTAGAATGTTGGCAGTTAGGTGAGGTATTTTTCAGAAAAGTGAAGCACGGTGTCGGAGCTTCTTGGCTAAGCCTCCATCTTGGTCACATGACCTCCTGAATCTGGCACTGCACTAGTTATTCTAAATGCTGACATGAATGTTAATCCCGTGGCTCTCTGATCAAACAAACATTTTTTTTTGGCCCCGCAGTGATGAAAGTTGCCTACCTCTGCCTCCAAGTTGATACATTAAATCAAAGTAAAAAGCTGGATATCAGAACCACACCAACCTACTATTCTTACTGTCAAAAATATTAATGTATGAAGCAAAACACACTCAAACGCTCAAGAAAATATCCATCAATTGTTCAGGAAGAAAAAGGGGTTTTTAACTTCAGAACTAATGATTTTATGACAAGGACAAGTTATTGTATTTCAGTCTGCGAGGTCAGGCTGTGGAGCTAAAATAGTCTCCAAATATGAAAGAATTGAAAAGAGTTACATATGTTTTGTTTTATACAATTTACAGTCTTGAATGTTTGACCATCACCTTATCTCTATAATGTACTTCTTTTTTCAGAGGTCCTATATCATGCTATTTTTCACCCATCTCCATTTGTTCTAAGAACTCCAACAACATAGTATTTGAGGTTTATTTTCCCAAAAAGCCCTCTGAAAAGTGAGTTTCTGAGCAATTCTAAAAATGGGCTGTTTTGGAGCCTATGTATGCATATTCATGAGTAGGCGTGTCTGTAGACGCAGACTTCATGCCTCGCTCTTGAGATGCAGATCAGTGATCACCAAAGCGATTTTCTTTTTGCTATCCACACACTGTTGTTATTGTTTTCGGCCAAAAAACTGCACATCACAGTAAAACACATGGCTATTGAAGCGGCTATTATGATTGTGAGTCCGACTCAGAGCTTCAGGCTGTGTGTTTATCACAGCAGCAGCGGAGATCAGCTGCTTCAAACACTGGAGTGTTAAGCTACTATGTCACTTTTTTATCCTCCTTATCTCTATTAACTACAGGAATAGTGCAATTAAGGTGATAATCATTTGTTTTGTCCAGCCGCTGCATCGCATTGTGTCACAAATGATACACGAGGCGATATAATGGATACTAAAAATGGAACTGCGTGCTCTCATGGTTCGACACCGTTGCTGCCAATTTAGCTAGTTAAATGCAGAGAACACATTACTTGTATGCAGCTCGCATGCCTTCAGCTTCGAGAGAGTGGGTGTGTATGTTCACTGTGGAGGCGTGGCCAGCAGCAGGCACTACCTGGAGAGGCCGGTCAGTCTGACCGCTCGTTTTTCAGAAGAGGGCAGAGCAGCATCTCAGAGAGCAGGATTAGTGAGGATTGATCAGAGATGCAGGAAGGAAGTCCAATAAATACTTTGCGGGTATTTTTGATAAAGAATGAACATTGTAACAAGGTTAAAAGGTTAAAAGCTGATTTAGCATGATATAGGCCCATTTATTATTATTATTATTATTATTATTATTATTATTAGTAGTAGTAGTAGTAGTAGTAGTAGTAGTAGTAGTATTACTTTTCTTCTTACTTTGCTACCAATGAATGCAAGATCATTTCTGTTCCTTGGGTTTGAGGCTTATAGAGAAGCTTAAGAAATGAGGACCTTTGATTTACTTAGGGAGAAGGGATGGGATTAAATAAGCACACGCTTCTGAGCTTCAGTGCACCCTGGTTTCCTCCAGGGTACTCCAGATAAAAACATTTAGGTGGGATTGACATGTATGTTATGGTGCTTTGAAGCACCAGCAGACCTCCATGACCTTGTGAAATCGGATAAAGACAACACAAAAATATAGAATGAGTTATCTTTAGATTTATCTGCACCATCGCTTTGCTTTCTTTTGTTGGTACAATTTCTTTTGCTTTCTTTATGAATTCCTTTTAAAATTAATTCAAAGATGTTTCACAGCTTCATTTGATTGATTCATTTACAGTAACACTCTCCCATGGCACGTTACCTAAAGAGACAAACCCCCTTGATGGTTACACGTGACTATAGTATCACAGTGTTCCTGGATGCTACAAAGTAGCAATAAGCCTCAGATTTTTGCATTGATATTACACTTTAATGCATTCTCAAGAGCTACTGAGCAGCCCACTTTGATTGGATAATACTGGCACATTGAGCTCTCAGGCGTGAATCTTGATTCATATGTATAAATCACTCAATATGGAGCAAGGGGAATTAAGTCTGAAAAACCACCCCCAACAACAACAACAACAACAACAACAACAAAAAGCAATAACCACAAACACACTTCTGCATTCCACTGAGCAGAGAGTGTTACGAAGGATCCCAGAAGGTTAGAAAGCAGGAGACACAACACAAGGTACTTCAAAACACTTTTAAATGAACCAATCATCCCTATGATTGTTATGGAGACAGTCAATCAGTAGGAAAAAAATTAGTGCTTGTGGATGACACTTGAGATCATGATGAGAAAGAGGCGACAGCATTTAACCACAAGCACTGTTTCAAAATGAAAGAAAAAAGAAAAAAAAAGAAATTACTCAACAACAGCAGCAGCAGCAGGTGGTCATGTTTGGTCCAAGTGTGCTCGAATCTTTCTTCTTCTACAAACTCAATGTCACGATTTCATTAAAAGCAGGTGTATAGGAAAGCTTCCATAACTCATATCAAGGAGGTGACTTTATTCTCAAGGCAGTCACAGTGAACTCAGGGTGAAGTGTGGCTGCCCACAGAAGGAAAAGATTGGAAAGTCACTCACAGGGAAATTTCACCCACGTTTTAAAATTCTACTGGCGTTTTTTTTTTTTTTTTTCTCTCCTTAGAACAGACTATAGTTGGAATACCACTGACCTTGAGAGTTGTCACTCACCACATTCACTAGACTTTACTCCTTCACACTTTTAAGTTTCCTGCACAGTTACTTAACTTCAAAGTCTTCTTTGATATGTATTTCCTGGAACATCAGTATCCAATGAACTGACCGCAGGGACTCTTTTCTGATGAAAGACCAGAGGAAGCAATGGATCTGATCTGAAACTCACTTCATTAAAGTGATATCTTCATTACGTTATTGAAGCCACTCTATGGATTATACACAAAGGAATGTAATCCAGGAGTGATTCAGGATGTTTTTTTTTTATTTTTTTTTATTATTGTGAACAGATTCTCAACCAGGGATACCTCAGGGTTTGCCTTTCTGCTTAAAAGTGCTGGGCTGCCCCCTACAGGTGGGGCTTCATTAACTGACTGCATGTGTATAGCAGAGACAAACAACTTGCTGGGGGCCACAAAAGTGTGATTGTATCTGATTTGAGGGCCACATCAACATTCATGTCAGCATTTAGAATAATAACCAATCTGAGCATTAAGAAGGTAAAGAACAAAGGGTTTTGTGCATTCTTTTGTGTAAGTAAGTAAGTAAGTAGTTTATTTATAAAGCGCTTTTTGCAGATAAAATCACAAAGTGCTGTACACTGTTTTTGTTGTCCTTTATTTTTGTTTTGTTTTGTTATTTTGTAGATTTTTGTCCAATTTTGGAATTTTAGGAGTCATTTTGTTCCTGAAAACAGGAACAAGCGGGTCAGAAAATGGATAGATGGGGTCAATTTGTGCATTTTTGTTGTCATTTTGTGCATTTTTGTTATCATTTTGTGCAATTTTGTTCTCATTTTGCATATTTTACTCTTGTTTTTCATGTCTTGGTTGTCATCTTTTATATTTTTCATTCATTTGTATGTTTTTGTTGTCGTTTTGTGTGTTTGTGCAGTCAATTTGTGTGTTTTTGTTGTCATTTTGCGCATTTTACTCTTGGTTTTTTGTGTCTTGGTTGTCATTTGGCATATCTTTATTCTCGTTTGTACATTTTTTCTGTCATTTTGAGTGTTTTTGAAGTAAATTTGGGCATTTACTTTGGTCCCCGGCCAAAAGCCTGCCCATTTTTTGGTGTATTTTGGGTGTTTTTCCATACTTTAATTTATTTAACCATTTCAATACTATAAGCTTGGACTGAAATAGTTTTTTTTTTAAAACTCAATATATCAATTAGCCATGATATTATGACCACCTGCCATATATTATGGGTTATTGTCCCATGTAATTCAAATCAGATTGTGCACATTTTCATGAGAGCAAACATGAACTTCATAAATTTGGGCTAAGGCTTGAACATCCCAAATATGCTTTTGTTGTATTTTTTAATAACGCTGCCTTTACAGAATAAGTAGATACACAATCAGGATGATACAAGGTTTACTTGCTGTATTATTTATCCAGTCCTCATTTTGAATTACAATTAAAATGTGTTTCGTCAACAACAAAATAACAAGTTGTCGCTGCATTTAAGGGACAGAGAATGTTTTGTTTATAATGATCCTTTGTTTAAAGCATCAGCCTCCTTAGTTCAAACACAGTGAGTGACTGATTGACATGCCAATCACCTGAGAGTTTCCTGGAACCAAATTCAACAGTCTGCAAATGCAAAGCACGGTCAAACATTTCTATTCATGCGGCACATCCTGAGTGTCACTTACCCACAGTATTCAGACTCAGAGCTCTCTCTCCAGACACCCCAGTCTGTGGAGGTGCATCAAAGCGTGCAAATAATTACAGCAGTAGCCATACAAGGACGGTTTAGCTTGTAAACAAATGACTGTGCACTCCATGCCTATCAAATACAAATGCTCCTCAGGGCAAAAAGCATGAGATACATTTTCAACTTTCTTGTTATCTGCTAATGGTTTACTTCATTCTGGTTGGTATCCAGAGAGACACTGAGGGCTGGAGCTGGATCAAAAACATGATTTAATTCATTCATATGTTTTCTTTACCTGTTTAACACTACAGGGTTACAGCTAGGATTGCTTGTGTCTAACCCTTAAGTAGTATAATGTATTAGGGGTTGAACAGACTAGTCGAATAGTCGACTTCAGTGTTGTCTCGCGACTTTTGCCCAAGATGGCGGCGCAACACAGTAAACAAGGGTCCCCATACCCCTGCACGGCAAGACAGCACAACATCAAGTGTTTCTCGCTCCTTCCTGGTTTGTGCTCAAACTTTAGTTGGCAGGCAGATACTATGGCTAATATACATGCTAACTTTAGCTGTAGTGGTAACATGTCTCTGTATTAAGCAGAACTGGAAAACCTCAGCAGCGCAGGTCGGAGGCTCCGTTAGCGGGGGAAGATCGCTGTTGTGCCAAAATCTGTGACCCGAAAAATTCTGTGACCGAAGGTGGAGACAGTTCCAACCCCTGCGGCTTCTGGGCGGACATTTACTTCCCCTTAAACACATTTGTAATTCTTCTCCAGTCTGCCATTATTTCACCCACCGGAGCGTCATGTTTAAGGGGGAGTAAATAGCTCCTTAATAGCTATGAAGGGTTGTGATAATTATTATTATTTTTTAAAACGCAAAGTGGATTTTTATGAAATATTACATAATGGTTAAATTGTTTAATAATTTTTCCAAATTGTTAGGGGCTAGTAAAATAGAAACATAATGAGTTCCTGTGAAACATAATGAAAATGACACAATTGCATAAATTGGGAGAAATAAAGTGTTACATGACAAGTGAAAACGTGAACATTTAGTATTTAATAAGTGCTTTTTAAACTAGTAACCCTTCGGACTATTGGCTTGCTTTGAAGTAGTTTGCAGTTTCAGAAAGGATGGTGACCCTGGTATAACCCAAACAGAACGCAATTGTATTCCAGGGTCATCACAAAAAGACAGAACATTACTTCTTTGTCTACTATTTTTTAATGTGCTTCTATTATTATTATTATTATTATTATTATTATTATTATTATTATTATTATTATTATTATTATTATTATTATTATGTCATGAAGGCTGTCGTTAAGTGTGGTTTGCAAAATCATGACACCTTTGGAGCTATGTTGGCATGTTTAGGTTAGGTGGAGGGATCTACTGGGTTAGGGTACTGAACACTTAATGACAGCCTTCATGACACCTTATTCATGCTAATGGCAGGTGTCATGTCATAATTTTGACAGCGTAATACATGTCAGCCTTACATATACATAAAAAAAAGTAACGTGTTACCCAAGTTTGTTATTGATCTGCGGCAACAAACTGCAGATACAAATTAGCATTTTTTTTAGTTTTTGTTTGCTTCAATCTGTTGCTGCAAAATAATAGATTTTCATTCATGTGCAATTCTCCCTATCAAGTAAACAAATAAATAAAAATAAAAAGGAAATAAACATAACCTGAATGTATTTGGACTGTCGAAGGAAATTCCTAGAAAGCACATGGTTAGAATGCAAACTCTAATAGGCAAAATCTCAGCTAATATCTATGTATGTGTTTGAATGCAGCTGTTAGTACAATTATTTTTAACAGCCTAACATCTCAAGACAAAACTTTGTTATTGTTACACTCCATAATTGATACCAGCACACTATCTCTCTACACTAGTAAAGCTTCACCCATGGGTGAAGCTTTACTGCAGCCTGTGGCAGTGTGTCTGCAGTAGTACAGGTCATTATTATTGTCTCAATTACTGTTCACCTCAGTGCACTGCGTTGTCCACAAGAGGTCAGACATTCATTAATAGTGCACGCCATGTCTGTGAGGTCAGGCCAGGAGAATTACAGTTTTGTCAGTGTAATTTTCTATTAATTACTATTAAATACATTTTTAAAATTACATATATAATTTATGTTTTCATTTTTGGTGTTTGTTTAATTGGATTTCTC
This sequence comes from Gouania willdenowi, assembly GCF_900634775.1. Taxonomy (NCBI): domain Eukaryota; kingdom Metazoa; phylum Chordata; class Actinopteri; order Blenniiformes; family Gobiesocidae; genus Gouania; species Gouania willdenowi. The sequence continues at coordinate 16,704,089 of NC_041051.1, read as the reverse complement.
AGGTTAATCTATAAAGGTAGATTTGTGTCACTATTATTCAATCAAAAAACACAAAAAAAAAATAATAACTTCAATTAAAAAACAAACAAACAAACAAAAAAAAAACACAACCTTTTCAATAAAGAAACAAAAAGTTTACTTCAATCAAAAATAAATGTTTTCAATCAAAGGAAAAAAGATGTTCAAAAGATGTTTTGATTGAAAATGTTTATTTTTTATTTTATTTTTTAATTATAATTATTATTGAAGTCATCTTTTTTTTGTATTTGGGCCATATTAAAGGTAGTACATTTGTGTCATTATTATACAACCAAAAAACAAAACAAACAAACAAAAAACTTTCTAATAAAAAAATCACTTCAATCAAACAAAAAAAAAGTTTACTTCAATCAAAAATCAAAGGAAAAAAAATGTTGAAATGCAAAAAAGACATTTGAAACCCAAATAATTGTATTTTAACACTTTTTTTTTTGTTTAAATGAAAATGTTTTTTTTTTTTAGTTTTTAGTTTTTTGAAGTTATCTTTTTTGTATTTGAGCCATATTATAGCTCGTGCATTTGTCTCTTTGTTATTCAGTCAAAAAATAAAACATTTCAATCAAAGAGAAAAAAAAATCATTTAAAAAATGTTTTCAATGAAAGAAAAAAAGTGTTCAAATGCAATATATATATATATATATATATATATATATATATTTGCATCTGAACACTTTTTCTTTTGATTGAAAATAGTGATTTTTATTTTTTTAGTTGAATAATACAGGCACAAATCTATCTCCATATGAACGCAGTGTTCTTTGTTTCCGTCTGATTGAAGGCGTGGTGCATCCACTGGTCCTAAGTGTGTCACGCCCTCTGTTTAGAAGGAGGCAGGTTCACACGGTCAAACGGAGAACAGTAATACACGGTCAGCGCGGATCAGCTGCAATCATGGCAAACCTAGAGGGATGCAGTTACATCCATCCGCATTCTGACAAAACAATGGCAAATTATATTTGTCATTCAAAACTCCACTGAAGACGGAAGTATTTTATTTTTATTGTATTGTTTTTTTTTTTTATTTGAAGATTGAGTAGCAGTGATGGCTACTTCGAGGCTGGATTATGTTGCTCCATGGTGGGCATACTGGCTTCATAATTTCCCTCACTTTAATTTACTTTTCCAGTCGGTGGACAACACTTTTAAACCGGAAGAGGGGAACTATCAGCAGGTTAGTAGTTTACTGTAGCTGTGAATATAATGTTTCATGGTGCATAACAATAAACTTCTAACTCATGTAGAAGGAATTCAAGTTGTTTTAGAATGGCTTTAACGTTAGATATAGTTTGTAATAATACGTGTTTGTAGTTTAATATAACACTGTTAAATTCCCAGTAATAAAATGTGGTGAATGTATTAGAGCTGCACGATTATGGCCAAAATGATAATCACGATTATTTTTGATCAATTTTGTTATGACAATTATTTATCAGTCGTTAGGGAAAATAAATGAATAAATATTACACTACTTTTAAACAAACAGTGTGTGTACAGTTTACAGTGCAAATTGATGCTTTAATTAAAAATTAATTTAAAAAAAAAAAAAAAATGTACCAAAGGCCAACTAAATAAATACACTATTACAGAGTGCAAAGCCCGTATTTCAGATATAAATATTGCCGACGATCAGGTTGATTTAATCGTAGCAACGAAAATCATGATCACGATTCAAATTTGATTAATTGTGCAGCCCTAGGATGTATGTATAGTGTCCAGAACATGACCAGCATTAAGCATAATGTGTTCCAAGTGATAAAAAGCAACGTGGAGCATGGCTGTATTATGTATATGCAGGCAAACATTTGTCTTTAAACCAAATATTCACTGTAACTCTTGATTCAATGCAGTTTCCTTTAAATCCAAGTTTAAAAGCAATCGAAAGTGTTTTTAATGCAAAGACTTGAAGTCTTGAATGTAAAAGTTTATATCAAATATTCCTATACACTAAATACAATAAAACAATGCTACTGTGCTTTGAAAAAGACAATACTATTTAGTTAAAGGCTAAATAAATGGATTAGTCGCCAGCTGGTTTTCCAAACATGCTCCAAAGACACACAATATTGAGTTAAGTTTAGGAAACAATGTCCCCAAATATTGAATTTGATTTATTCTGATTTTTCTCAGTGTCAAACCAGCCTAGATTATTAGCATCCAGACTCCTACTGGAGGCATGGGACCATGTTTAAATTATTAGCCATAGATATAAACACTGGCTCTGCCTTAACATGGGCAAATATTTTAAACTACACTTTGGTGAATCGCGATTAATTCATCATCATTTTTTTTTTTTTCCAACACCCCTCCATTCAAGTACGTGCTTTCAACACTATAAGATAAATAATTACTACAATCAATTCTAGACTTAAAGAAAAAAAAAAAGAAACACGTGACAACAGCTCTGTGTGTCTGTGTCTTCAATAAACCACTGACATTGAGTTGGTGTCAACAGCAACTCTGTCTAAAGTAAATGCCCTATCTATTGAATAGTCCTGACAGAGGCAATGTTTGAAAGTCTCAGTGGATATAACAGAAAACTATAGAGCTGTCATTTTGATCTGTGTTCCATCACAACACTATTCACTCCTCACTCTGCTGCTTTTACATTTGTCTTTTACTGATGTATTGTACACGTTTGGAAAAGAATGAAAGGGGCAGTTTTATGAAAAAATCACTTTGTAGGGGTTTTGCTACAGTGATATACATCCCTTTAGCCACATTGAGAGGGCCAAAGTTGAAAAAGTTCTGTTTCCTCCCTACCTTGTTATTCCACATTTTGTACACATCCAGTATAGATAATCCAAAGCGCAGCGTGATTGCTCACAATTAGTTCCATTTTTAGTAGCCGTTACACCGCTTCGTATAACCTTTGACGTGATCTGACGTGTTTGAGACCCATTGCAACGCAGCGGTTGGACAAAACAGTGGACAAGCATCTTAAATTGACTATTCCTGTGGTTAAAATTGGTGAGGATGACAAGAAGGCGACAGCAGGTCTGGTGACTGTTTGAAACAATTGACTGACTTCGCCGCTGATAAACACACAACATGGAGCAGTGTTTTTGTCGGACTCACAATCACAATAGCTGTTTAAATACCCATGTGTTTTACTGTAATGTGCAGTTTTTTGGCTAAAAACAATAACAAGAGTGTGTGGATAGCAAAAGACAACCACTATGGTGATCTCCCTCTCCAAGAGCGAGGCATAAAGTCACTGTCTACAGACACGCCCACTCATACATATGCGCGAAGGCCCCAAAACTGCCTGTTTTTAGAAGTGTCATGAAAGTCACTTTTCAGAGGCTAAAACTCCAGAAACCAGGCGAGTTTGGGAAAATAAACCTAAAATACTGGAGATGTGGAGATGTGTGAAAAATAGCATAATACTGGACCTTTAAACAAAATAAGGCTGCTGCCTCACAGCATCTCGTCTCTCATCACAAGCTGTGCAATGAACTAAACCTTGTATGCTTGGTTTGTTGGACTTTCTAAATATGGACATGTTTCAGTAATTAGGACGAGTTCGTCACAATAAGTTAACCCTGTCATAGACTGATGTAATGTCATGTTCATGGTTTAGCCTGGCCTGTCCATTAAGATAAGCACTCTATGCATCCTGATACACACACTGGTGTTGCTACCTACTGCCACCATCTAACATAGGGTATCTAAATTATTCTAAAATTAACTTTGTGTGTTTGTGTGTGTGTGTGTTTGTGTGTGGTACAAACACCATAATCTAATTGATGCTAATGTGTAGCCTACATACGACTGTCACGCCTAAGCGCTTCTTTAGACCCTCATGTTATTTTGGAGATAAAAGATAAATGACCTTCCGAGGAGTGGCTGCACTACAGTTGCTCTGTGCTTCCCTTTTATCCTCCTTCTTAGCATCTGTTGATTTATTGTGCTGCTTCGTCAAGTGGATATTGAAGTGTCTGCATTTCTAATTACAAAAGAATGAAGTGTAAAATTAGAGAAGCAAGTGAAAAACGAGCATTGAGCCCACATGGATTCTTTAAGTTTTTGTGACAGAAACTCGAAGCAGATTTGTTTCAAAGTACTGCAGAGTTCCCAGGCAGTTACTTATGGCTCATCATATGTGTTTCTAAGAAGAAATGATTAAATGGTTGCAATAGCAGCTGGATTTAGTCTTGCATCCAGCTTTTGGCAGCTCAACTGGTCTATCATTTATCTATAGAGGGTTTTTAGTTCACCGACGTTACGTTCTGGGCAGTAACCCGGATGCGCAGCTATTTTGGCGACACTTGGTTGTAAACTATGCGATTAATAAACCACAGAAAATCTCCTCAAAATGCATTATAGATGCAAGGACATACAGGGAAAGACTTGGTCCGCAGGAAAGGGCACGATATTTGGAAAAGTTGCGCTGTATGGTGCAGATCCATACGAGACGGCTCCCTCGTCTTGGATCAGAGACGAGCCTTCCGTCTATTATGTATCATGATATCGTCAAATATCTGGTTTTTGCCAAGCCCATACGCAGCGGAAGACCTTAAATCTTGTAAAAATTTGAAGGCCTATAACCAGATGGTGTGCGGATGGATATGGGAGATGCAGTATCAAGTCATCAACGACAGATGTGTTGTGAAGGTCAAATTAAGTAATACAATAACGTCTTTAATCAACCTAACCTAAACTGTATGATATCATGAATACCCAAGGTGTAATGTCAGCCAGGAGTTTCTTCATTTCAAGGACCTCCAGTCTATGCATTAGTCCACAGAGCTCTGTCTACATTTCTGTATACACTGTACACTATAAACTACACAGCACTTATCACTATCAAAGTCACTTATCTGTCAAGAAATGGGCCGAACAATTTTGGATGTTTTTCAGATTTTTGCCTCGTAGGTTCTGGTTTAGCTTTGACAGCCACAAGCGCCTCCTTTTCTCTGATAATTGTTCTCCCTGATTTGTTATGACTTTTGGCAGTCTATAAAGCTCCAAATGTTTTTCACGGTCTGACCGATTGGTACAGCCAAAAACACGGCAATAATTCACCATTTCCTCTCAAAATTTGTTCACCTGCTCCAGATCACCAATAGGGCGGCTTCCGCGTTGATGACGCGCTGCGAAAGACCCTCTATATTCCTGTTAGCAATGTTTCGGATTTATGATGACATTAATAATTTTGGGAATAATGAAGAGATAAATAATATTGTAAAGGGACCATGTTTGGCCAGAGCTTAACCTATTTCTTTTTTTCGTTGTTTTAAACACATATATCATTATGCAATGAAATAAAAGGAGTTAAAGTCAATACATAACATTTTTATTTTCCTTAACTTTAATGATGAAGGCTTATAGAAAAACCTGATTGATTTAAAAACATGAAATGATATTTGTATTTATGAATGCCTATAGGTTTAGGGCTGCATATGGATGAGTAGAAATCCTCGTTCCCAGTGCTTGGAAACAATATTATGATAATACTTGTCGACAAGAGATAGCCTACAAAATAAGGGCTCCATAGGACATACCTCAAAACTTAAGGACAGACTTTTCATGAATATGCAAAACAGCCTGATTTGAAATTCAGACAGTGTCAATGCCGTCCAAATAGAATAATTAGTCACAGACGTTGTAGTTATAAAATACTTCTGCTTAGTCAGCCAGACAGTTTCTCAACTTGTGGGGCATTAAAAACTTGAAGTGCATATTTGCAAGTAAAATGAAAGCCATGTTTCTCCTGTGTATTGCTATTAAACTAAACTGGAGCTTAGATTGGATATTCCTGTTCTTACAATACGTTCCCTGCACTGACACACACTATGTTCCAGTTTAAACTCACTGGTTCTAACACCAGACTGAAATTACCGCCAATATTTGCATGATTGCTTCCTGTGCTTTATTTGGGTTAGGGAATAAACACCGATAGCTGAAGTGATTGATTTGCTTAGTTTGAAATGAGCTTTTCTAAAGAGTATGATTACATTTTATGAAAAAGGTCAGGGGAATTTTTTTTTCCTAAATGTTATTTGAAATGGAATTTTTCAAGAATACAAAACAGCCAGTTGCACAACTTTACAGCATTAGGTTATTTTTTCTATTCATGCTGTACACACATAATCAAAAACAGTATTTACAAAGAGTTAAAAAACAAGCCTGCACACTAGTATCTCTCTGCTTTTTCTACATCAATGTCCCTCTGTTCCTTTTTATCATTTAGGGCTTCAAAATATGTGTATACTTAGAAATCACAAGACTAAATGAGAGGCAGCGTGTCACATGATGCCCCCCTCCCCACAGCCTCGGATCATTGCTGTTTTCCTCCAAGCTACATTCCACCACTGCACCTCACATGGTTTCCCTGTGAGCTGTATTTGCCACCAATGTATTCAGTGTTGGGTGTAGGGCTTGAGAATGATATATGAGAGGGGTACAGACAGGCCCGTCTCACCCGTGGGGGATGCGACACCCGCACTTTCATGAAAACAAAAAATCATCCCCGTCACTTTCACAGAGGAATTCATTGTTGAAAACATATTGGTCCTGTTAGATTGACTGGATGGTGATCAAGCCAATCACAGCCAGCCATTTGATGAAGCCGCTGTTCTAAGAAGGTAAACAAAGAGTTAACAGCGATGAGTAAAGTGACAAAAAAAGATAAAAAGGTGGCAAGAAAAGAGTGAAAAGTGACTAAAATGGGCCAAAAGCAGTCGAGTGGCAAAAAAAAAATGACAAAAAAGAGGAAACTGGTGGTATGTAATGGCAAAAGGTAGCTTAAAGGGGCAGTATTATGAAAAAGTCACTTTTTATACATTCTTTTAGCCTCATTCTAAGGGCCAAAGTTGAAAAAGTTCTGTTTCCTCCCTCCCTTGTTATTCCACATTTTGTAAAAAGTCAGCTCCAAACGGGCGCGTTGGATTTTTGTCCCAATATTATGTCATAAGGGGGAAACTCCTCCTCCTGACAATCCTGGCTCCTCCTACCCTATAAGAATGTGAGCTCCTCTCTCTAAAACTGCCTCAGAGGTAAAACAAACACTGCAGTTTAATATAGAATATATACATTATACTTTATTTTCATATACGTAAAGCTACATAGACAAGTTTTCTCTGCATTTAACTCCTCCATGAGGGGCAGTGGGCAGCCATGGTGTAGAACCTGGGGAGCAGTTGGGGTTAATATAAAGGACTGATCAACATCCCACAGTGATGAACCAGGGAGATTCGAACCAGTGACTTTCCGATTACAAGCCTGCTTCCTTAACCACTAGTCCCTTTGTCCACAGATATTAGCTTTCCTTTCAGTATATAGATTATCCAATGTATAGATAATACAAAACACGGTGTGATTGCTCACAGTCAGTTCCATTTTCAGTAGCCGTTATATCGTCTCGTACCGCCTTTGACGTGATCTTTGACGGTTGGACTGAACAAATGATTATCGCATTGAATGGACTAGTTCTGTGATTAGAAGAGGTGAGGATGACAAAAAAGTGACATAGCAGCTTAACACTCCGCTGACTCAGATGACAGTTTACTCCTCCGCCGCTGCTGCTGCCACACAAACACCCTGAAGCAGCGTTTGTTGAACTTACAATCGCTAATTTTTTTATTTTTTATTTTTAATAAATAATTTTTGGCTGAAAATAACAACAAGAGTGTGCGGATAGCAAAAGAAAATCGCTATGGTGATCAGCATGAAGTCTGTGTCTACAGACACGCCCACTCATGCATTTGCGTGAAGGCCCCAAAACAGCCTGTTTTTAGAAGCGTCAATAAAGGGACTTTTCAGAGGGCTAAAACTCCGGAAAACAGGCGAGTTTGGGGAAAATAATCCTCAAATATTATGTTGTTGGTGTTATTAGAACAAATGGAGATGGGTGAAAAATAGCATATTACTGGACCTTTAAATGAGCAAAATGTGGCAAACAACAGTGAAAAAGGGCAAAAATGTGAAACAAAAAGAGGCAAAATGTAAGGAAAAGGGAAAAAAAAGGGTTATTTATTGGGCAAAAGGTAGCTTATTAAAAACCAAACTGAGAATGCAAGGCGTAATTTTCACATTGGTCCTTGTTTAGGGCCGGACAATCATGTGTATCAAATATGAGACTGTTTGAACTTTGTATATGAAAGTTATAGCGGTTTTTCTATTATGGCGTGCTAAATGGCACCAGTCGAGGATGCAAGGCATGATGGGTAATTTTCGCCAAAGAAAAATAGGTAAAAAGGATTAAAAAGTTTCCCCCTTTTTGAAGGTTTTCTAGCAGAATAATATTTAAAATGAAGACATAAAGAGCCACATGTTGAGTATTACAGACTTAATAACAGCTTTATCATGGTTTTAGTACATTTGTTTAATAAACTAATATAAGTCGATGGTTGCCCTACCCTTAGAACACCCTCACTTTTAAAATCGCTGCTCCACCCCTGGGTACAGAGTGGCTTCAAGCATATTTCCCAAAGTGGTTTGATGCCGGCTGATTGTTTTTTCAATCGGTCCATGAACTTTTCGCGTTGGAGTGTCAGGCAACGTCTCTCCTGTGCAGCTATAAACTGGAGGGGAAAAATCTGATGACATCTATGTTTTTTGTCTCTTTCCTCCCCCCACTGTCAGTCGCTCATCTTTCTAGCGTGTGTCGGTGCTGTGGGTCTCAGTCTGAGTCTGCTGGTCACTGCAGTGTTACTGGTGTGTTTGTGCTGCTGCCGCAGAGACATAGACGAGGACGTCAAGAGGCCAGACACATGCTGTGTCACTGGGGTCGCTGTGATTACAGGTCTCATCATTTGGTAAGTTCCCGTAATTACATTTTGTTTATCAAATACATAGAGGCATGTTTAATATTAATTATTAGGGTTGGGAAGATAGTCAGAGTTCACGATGGACGAAAAAGGGCTCAAGATAACGATATGATTTGATATATGTTTTGAAAAGGAAAAGAAATTGCAGTTGGGAAAACTTACAAACTTAGTCTGGGTATAAAGTTTTTAACTTAATAGGAATATTAAAAAAATACAATAATAACTAGTGGTGGGATTTGATTGAAAAAAAAAAAGTATCTAATTAATTCGGGACTTTGTAATTAAATAGTCTCAATTCATCAAAATTAATCACATAATATTTGACATGAGAAGCAGCGTTTTCCAATCCAACGATGCCCAGCAACGACTTGTATTGTAGTCTGTGCGTCAGTATTATGGGTATACCGGGAACTCGTGAACTGGGAAAGGTTCCGTGCTGGGGTAAAAAAGCGATTAATAGCGTTTTGTTTTTGGTTTTTTTTTGCGTTATTTTTCTGTAATTAATTAGTCGCGAATTAATTAATTAATTAACGCGAAATGAAACCAATTTTTCATATTTAAGTGAAAAAAGTGCAACTCTGCAAATAGAGCGACTCACAATTCATGCCAGTCTAAAATTAAAACCAAGTTGTGTCATCAAAATTATCTATGTGTACATTTTGCACGTAGCAAGGATGGAGAGAGGTATGCCTCATCCCTCCCCTCACCCCCTTATTCGCGTTATACCACTCGTACTACGATACACCTTGTAACGTTTTAATATCGTCCCACCTTTAGCATTAACATCCTTGACATCTCCAGTGCCAGAACTATTTCTTACCCCATTCTGACTTTGTTCAATGAGTTGAGGATGATTCATAGAAAGATGAAATATTATTTACTTTTTGACTCCCAGTCCTCAGATGACATATCCCTAGATACGGCATGATGATTTTAAGAAAGAGGCTTTAATATGAACTTTATTCTGAGGTTGCCTGTTTTTTTTGTTCTTGTTCAGTGGGTTAAAATGAATAAAAATTATAAAGCCTGTTCTAAAATAATGTGTTTGTATGAATAGTAGGGGTGAGATGATACACTGAGTTCACGTTATGATATGATAAATGATAATAGGCTCACAATAACAATACAATATGATATTTTTGGAAAGGGAGAAAAGACAAAAAAAGTCTTGCAGTTGGAAAAATAACCAACTTTTATTTAACTCTCGACATAACTGTATTATGTCGAGATGATTGCATTATGTTGTCACTCAATAGAAATAATAAAAATAAAACGTAAAAATATGATGTGTAGGAGTTCATGTGTTTTTTGTGTTTTTTTTTATCTGACCCCCATCCCGTCGCCTTAACGCTCGTACAATCTACGATACATCTTGTGACGTTTTAATATATCCTGTTACACAATACATCGTCCCACCTTTAATAAATAGTGCTGTGTACATACAGTCTGATGGATGATAATAATGTACTCTGATTAACAAATAGTTATCCACAGGTATGATTTACCCATAAATACTTGCCTCTATAAACATAAAAAGCCTTCATTTTTTGGGGGGAGTTTAACGTGTTAATAAATAAGCCTGTTTATGATCCAAAGTTCCCGTTTCCAAAAACAAAATGATACTAAATTGCTCTGCAAGTCTGAGGTTTAATTGAAAAATTACAATTTGCAACATACAGATTAAATATCTATCTCGTTCCTTGTTCGGCTGAGCCATCATTGTGCCAATGAGTAGTGACTGAACGAGTGTCGTCTATTCATTCAGTTCGTTTCAGCACCTGGAGCTGCAGCGTGGCAGCTTTGGCATATCTGCTAAAACAACTGCTTCCCTGGAGGCTTAACTGCCCCGTGTTGTCGCGTCTCATTACTGTTTCCTGGCTATCTCATTAGATGCTCTTTGCACCCGGCTATGTGTGGCTGAACTGGTCACAGGGTTAATGAAGAGCTTATGGCTCAGGCTGTGGCGCATCAGCTGGAAATACAAGTGTCTTCAAATGAATAAACCTAGATTGTTTTGTTCAGGGGTGGACGAGGACAAACACCTAGTCTAGGTGTGTAGTGTCCACACCAGCCCACTACATTATCAGAGGACATCATGGAGATGCTGGTATTAAGTCAGTGAACTTCTTTTACCTATTTTCTTTTGGCCATTTTGCAACTTCCTTTGTCCCATTTTTGCCCGTTTTCGAAAAGTTCTGACACTTTTTTCAGACTTTATCTCTTTTTTTTTTTCTAAGTGTTGTCCATTTTTACAAGTTCATTTTGAAACTTTTGTCAAATTTTTGTCCTTTCTTGACATTTTTTAGCCGCTTTTTAAACAAATGAACTAACTTTTGCCCAAAAAATACCACTTCTTTCCTGTTTTCCCTATATTTTGCCTTATTTTGTTCCACATTTTTGCCCTTTTTCACTATTGTTTTCCGCATTTTGCCCTTTTTCACAATGGTTTTCCACATTATGCCCTTTTTCACCATTGTTTGCCACATTTTGCCCTTTTTCACCATTGTTTGCCACATTTTGCTCATTAAAGATATGCTTTGCCGTTAAATTCCACCTGGTTCCTCTTTGTTTGTCAATATTTGGCCTCTCTTTGCTGCTTTTGACCCATTTTTCTGCCACCTGTTACCATGTCTGCCTCCACTCGCTCTTCAAAAAACTAAAAAAACTTAAAAAAAAAAATGTAGTCCACGCCTGGTTTTGTTCCTCTCATGAGGTTTGTGTAATCTGTTTCAGTTGTAAGGATGATTGTAAAATGTATAATTTATTTGGAATAGCAGGAAAATATCAGTTTATTTGATCACAATAACACAATAACATCCTATGCAAAGGTTCAGACCTCAGTGTTTGCTGTTAGAATATGATCATAAGGGGATGAAAATGAATAACAGAGGGATGTCAAAGGCGATCCATTATTCCAGCATTTGATTGCGTGCATGATGCATTTTCTTTAAGTATATAACACATTCAGTGTGACATTTCAAAAGGTTTTCTCAAAATAGCACCTTCAGGTTAAGTTTGCTTTCAATAACGTTAACAATCTCACCATGATGTATTTTTCTCCCCCTGTTTAATGGGTGTCAGGTGTTACGTTGGTCTGTTGTCTGCCCCATGGCTTTGCCTTTGATCAGTACAGAATGATACAATATTTTGACACAAATGTGCACTTTTGTACTGTTTTGTCTGTCACTATCTATATGTTAAATTGAAGGGCCATAGTAACAGTAGTGAGGTTGTGCTCACAATGGGACTTTACAGTCAAATACGGATGTTTTACATTGTGTCATAAAGTCAATGACAACAAGCCCTTAGCTTCTAATGAACTATGTCTACTGTTGGAGGCCTCAAAACTGACTACATGTCTCGTAGAATGTTGTGCGTGATGCAAAGTTGCAGCACTGATGTTGTGAACCACAATGTGTTATATTGATTTTTTTTTTTAACTTTGTGTCATGTTTTCGTTGTTTACCAAAGACAACATGCAGTATCCGATCCCTGCTAACCTAAAGCACCATTAATAAAAAGCTCTTCTCTGATGAAAGCCTTGTTAATACCATGGTACTTTTTACTATAGGGCTTCTCAATTAATCAAAATGCGATTACGATTTCGATTATTACACCCAACGATTACAGACATAACATGATTGAGAAAAAAACAATTATGTAAAAAAAAAAAATAATATTTCTTTATTTCTTTCTTTCTTTATTTATTTATTTATTTGCTAAATAAAACAAACCCACTATTTCGGACATCTACAAATAATGCAACTTGGCACATACATGTTATTAATACTAAGTTTGAGTTGTTTAATCCAGTGGTTCTCAACTGGTCTTACCCTGGGACCCACATTTTACCACAGTCATAAATCGCGACCCACTTTTTTTTTTTTTTTTTTTTTTTTTTAGAATTCAACCAACCAAATTTAGTTTTTCAAAAATAGCTCTTGAGAACACAAATACTGTATATATAATGGGGTTTTTTTAAACACAAAAGAAAAGTTTCTTTCAAAATAAAAGACAAGTCCAACATGAGAGACATTAACTAAGCTATTTATTTATTTTTGACGAGCTGTCCGCGATGAAGACCTCGAGCAAAGTGTTTTTGTTTTGTGCAAAAGTGAACAGATTTGATTTTAGTGTTTGAAGGATTTTATTTATGTTTAAAGAATATATTTTATGGTTTTTTTTTTGAACAAAAAATAAATAAATTTTTGGTTGACGAATATTTAATTGAATAATCGTGATTTCAAATATGACTAAAATAATCGTGATTATTATTTTTTTCATAATCGAGCAGCCATACTTTTTACTCCTTCCTATGTGCAGAATTCTGGGCACTGTCCCCAAAAAGAGGCAAAATGTGTCTCATGTGTATTCATCTCGGACACAGTGACAGACGTTGAATGAAAATCTAATGCGGATTTATACTTTAGAATTCCATCTTACTGCTGCAACCAGAGATAGCTCAACAGTCCAAAAAGTCAGAGACAAAAGAGAAGAAGGAAATATTGTTTGGATCAAGAAATAATAATTATTTAATATTTTCTTTGTGGCGCTATTGTTTTTTTGTTTTTTTGTTTTTCTTCCTTTGCTCTGTTTTCAACTTGTCAAAAAGCAACACAAGAAAGCCACGTCTAAATTAAAAGTCTCTCTTTAATCATTTCTTTCAACCTCTTCTCTCCGTTTTTGCAGCTCTGCTGTTGGAGTGGGTTTCTATGGGAACAGTGAAACCAATGATGGTGTGCACCAGCTGACCTACTCACTTTATAATGCCAATCACACACTGGGTGACATCAACAGTCTGGTGAGAGCGTTGCCCTACAATCTACACTTGTTGCTCTATAATCATTAACATTTACAGCTTTTTTTTTTTTTTTCCAATTAATAATGTCCCATTTGAATCTGTGTAAAAAGTATTTATACCTTTAATAACACGTTATCCATGCCATCTTAATTGATTAAATCTGTACTCCTGCATGACTTGTTGGTTAATAGAAAGTAGACCACAGAGCTGGGCTGTAGGCAGGGTTGGGGTCAATTCTAATCGTAATCGCATAATTTATAATTAATTACAGTTATGGTGTAAATATTGTAATTTTAAAAATCTGTTGCTGTCGTAATCGTAGTGAAATTGTAATTGATTTCAGATGATAGACTTTGTAATTGTAATTGCTATGAAAATTATATAAAAATTGTCAATTATGATTTAACGCAAAAGTGTGGAACCATGTTACACTTCCTTGTAGATATGTAGTTAATTAATTAAGTAATTAAAATATGTTTCACATTAAAGCTTTCCCACATTTTACCATTTTATAAAAAAATTTACGCCCACACAACAAATAATCTAATGGTTTGAAAGAAATTAGATGATAGATATTTGGTTTTTTTTAGTGTATTTTACAGCTGATTTAAGACCCGTTATCATAATAATAATAATAATAATAATAATAATAATAATAGCACATTGAGATGACTTTGTTGTAATTTGCGCTATACAAATAAAGTTGAAATTGAATTGAATTGAATTGAATAAGAGATGCTAACTGAAAGCTAACACAAGAGGAAAGTTAACTTTCATTAGGTTATTTATTTCAGGCTCAGTAATTGTGATGAATTGTAACTTGTAAATTGAACTTTAGTAATTGACTTAAGATAAAAAAAATAATTATAGTTTAATTGTAATTGGAAAAAAATACCGGTCACTGTAATCGTAACTGAGTTGTGATTGAACATGGGTAATTGAAGATGTAATTGTAACTGAAAACCCTAATTGACCCCATTGACCCCAACCCTGACTGTAGGTCTGTCCCAGTGCTACACAATATTTTTGTGTATTTGTGCAATATTTCAGTGGTGGCTACAATGCTTTCAATGTGTTGCAATGGGTATTTGATGCACTGGATTTTATGATGGCAGTGTGTAATGCCTGTAATATTTATGTAAGCACAGACATTTTATTTTCATATAATCTGTTCAGATCAGTGTTTAAACTGAGACAATAGGAGAAATTATTTTCTCTTATTTTTGTGCATCGTCATTAACTCAGGGTGATTTATCCTTAATGTTCTCACTTACAGTGGTTACAATGCCGTCATTATGTTGTCATGGTTACTTTGAGACTTACAGTAATTTCAGTGAAAAGAAACTTGTTACACTTTATTTTATACTGGCAGTGTGTAACGCTGCATTTTCTTTTTTTCAGTGAAAATGTGCAAAAACACTAATAATAAATAATAAATAGGATGTTTTGAAGCAAATAGTTTTGACTCAATTTGTCTTCTGAATGATCAATATCTTCTGACGAACATATACAGAAACTTGATTTTTCATCTCTACATTTAAAGGTGCAGTCCGCAACTCTCAGATCCCTCCCTCCCCCTCCCTCCCCGCTACTCTCTTGCCCTGCCCCTCCCTCAGAGGAGCGAACAAGCTAACGTTAGTCCGACAGCAACATCACAGTAACATAACATGCTCTGTTAAAAGCATATTACTGCAGCGCTTCTCTCTCTCAATGTGCACACAACATGAGCAGCAACAACACAGTGTCACTTACAGCAGCCGAAACGGAGGCTGCTGCGCTCACACGAACAACACATGCACTACAGAGTTCTAAAAATCAAACATAATGTAAATCAAGCAGCAGTAATTACCTTTCAAGCAGAAAAGTCACCTATTCCATCTTCTACTCCTTCAGACCATACACTGTAAAAAAGACGGCACTGCAGCCCGGGAAAGGGGTGGGGCTTGTGAGCAACAGCTGTCAGACAGTCCATCAAACACAATCTTGGCTCTGATTGGTTCTTTTTGCTCGGTCGCGGTGCATTCTGGTAATCTGCAGCAGGAGCAGCAGGAGGGACTCAATGAGCCTGTTTTTTTCACATAAACTACTCGTTTGATGTCAAGCTGTCCTTACATAGTGACAGCTTTAGCAAATATGGCAAAAATAGTAGCATACTGCACCTTTAATTTTGATCTTAACTGGGTATAATATCACAATATGTTGTGATAATATTGTATCGTGACCTATATTGCAACATCCTTGCCAATACTCACCCCGACCACACAGTGGGGTGCCTCAGAGTGCGTTAACAGGGATTTTGTGTTCACATCCCCTGACCTGCATTCAAGGAAGGTTTTTAGGAGGTTTATGGGGGGGAGGAGGAGGGGTGTTGGGTATTTTGGGGAAAAAGAGGAAGTGCAAAGGAGTCAGAACATGGTCTTGCAAGAAGCAATAATCACAATGAGCAAAGAAGAGGATTAGCTCCCATCTGCATTGAGTTAATGGATGTAAGCCTCTGCCCTGTGCATCCCACTCAGTCTTGTGGCCTGTACTACTTTTATGTGTTTAAATGTGTCAACATCAGCATCATTCCACCACTTAAAGCGCCTGAATGCACGCATATGTTATTAATGTATGCATGTAGATTAGTGTACACTGACATCAGAGGAAACCATTTGAGTCGGAATGAACACAGGAAGGTATTTTCAATTAACCGAGGACAATTTGTAATAAAATCCCTTTCTTTATAGATTTTGTGATGGAAAAAAAAAAAAAAAGTAGGCTTGTTTTTCGTAAAAGAGTGAAGGAATTGGTTTCCTCTTTTCTAATTCTACATCTCTCCTCACCACTTTCTCTGAAGTACCGTGGTATTGATTTAATCCTACAGCCTGATGTACACCACAGCTACACGAGAAGCTTAGATACCCTGCGGGATACAAAGGCTATCTCACATGTGAAATTAGAGCTTAATGTAATGTACTCCTCTGACAGAGCTGATGAACTGGCTGCTTCTCTTCATCCTTTCACGCTAAAGCTGCTCTAAGCCTTGGAGCAGAGTGATAGTTAGGTCTTTGATGGGGCTGTTGTTTATTATTGCTTTTACAAGTTGTTATATCACAAAACCTTTTGTGTTTGAGTTTGGACTTTATGTTTCTTTTTTGCGTTCAAATTGTTTCCATTAGGTTTTGGCTTTAGAAATGTACTGTCTTAAAACTGGAATGCTTTTGGTTCACATCTCTGTGCAATATAGACTTGGTCCTTGGAGCGTATAGAACCATTTTCTGTTCAGTTAATTTCTTTAAATTGAATTTAGGAGGCACTGTGTGTCTGCTAATGCTTGTATCATTGTATAAGCCAGCCCTGTAATGGGCTGCTAAAGTGTTCATACTGTACACTGCTTGTTGCTAATGCTAGGCATGGATAGCCACGACCAGACAAGACTAAATAGTCCAAACTGTTTGAAGCAATGAAAAAATAAAACAGTTGTTTCATCCATTTATTCCTCTTTTTCACTGGTCGTCAACTACATTTTTGCAAGAGCTTCACTTTTCCAGTAGAGTCTTTTAGAGCTGGTTTTAGTTGTTGTTCTATATATGGCAGTAGGAAATACTGATATTCTATAACTGGTTTTGAGTACTGTAAGGAAACAGTCTGACGTCTGGTTACATCAGCCCAGTTGAAAGCTCTGCCAAGACGGATGTGGTTATAAGTTCTGATTGTCTACTGGTAGTCAATGCTGTGCAGTATTGCCACTATAGCCCAGAGGTCACCAACTGGTGGACCGCAGTCCGGGTTCGGACCCACAGGAGACCTCATGCGAAACTGGACCTACAGACAAAACAGGAAAAACAGTGGTTATGGATTAAAACTTAATGTAGCGCTTCTGTTAGCCTGCACAGCTTTTCCAGTCTTTACAGTAGCATTCTAGCCCACAGGGAAAGGGTCGAACCAGAGCCGTATAGAGAGAGAGTTGCGACAACGGAAGTTCAAAATGCTTGACCGTCACGTGATTCATGTAAAACTGAATTTTGTCCCGGAAGTTATAGTGGCGGGCCATTCGAATCCATTGACAATATTTATACAGTACACCGTCATAGTCTTATGTATGTGTATATACAATATATGTTTATGTAGTTCCATAAATATATTTTTCCCTAATGTAAATTCGTATTAATAATTAGTGTAAACAGCTCACTTACCTGCTTTTTTGACGTAGTTAAAGTAAACATTAATTTGGTTGAAAAATTAGTTAATATGTATTATATACAGTATGTATTGCTTTGAATTTTTTTTTAATTGTGAGTCATTTTATTTGTTTATGTGGTATTTCCTTATTTTTATGTGTTTTTGGAGTTATTTTCTGTGTTTTTGTTGCTATTTTGTGTGTTTTTGGAGTCATTTTCTGTGTATTTGGTATTTCCTTATTTTTCATCTGTTTATGGAGTTATTTTCAGTGCATTTGTTAGTATTTTTTGTGAGTTTTGGCTCTTTTATTATGAAATATGCACTCACATATGCACTACAATTATTTAAAGGGAAGCCATTCCTTCTTCTGATACAAGCTATGTTTTAATTGCCATTCAGTTTCAATAACATTATCAACATTTGCTACACTACTGTAGATATATAGGATATAGAAGCAAGTTAACTGGACAGGCAGTTAGCAGGACAGGGAATGAGGTGAATAGGAAAATGAGAAATGATAATACAGCGGTTAGATTTAGCTTCTGTTTCACAGGAATGGTTATTCTCTCTAATGAGACTCCTCAACTCGAAAGAAATTCCGTCTTGGCACAAAACTGATCACGTCTGCACTATTCATCAAACCTCCTCACTGGGTTTCGTCAGCGTCTCAGTTCTGGGTGTGAAACCTTTCTGTCCTTTTCTGCTTTCTTACCTAATACTTTACCGTCACAGTTAATGTCATCAATCTCAGATTATAATTACTTGGGAAACTAAGTAGAACAATTCTCGTTGCGTGTAAAAAACGTCATTTTCAGTGCAATCGATGTGATCTTAAAATCAGTTATCATCATTTAACAGGCGTGACCATTATGGGGAATGCTTTCTTTGTGACCTGTTTTTCAGTGAAAGTGAGCGTTAATCCACTTTAAAGTAAGATGGAATAGTCCAGATTAGAGGAATGTGGATCACCCACAGCAGCTATAGCTGATGGATCACATTCCTCACAGTCAGGATGTCTGGCTTGCAGATAAGATTTGAAGCGTTCTGGCAGGCACTGGTGATGGAGGAGGAACACAGAGGTGGGGAGTAAGAGCTGTTTACTGGCAATCAAATGCTCTGTACCCATGGGATTGCTGGAGTACCGGATGGAACTGTATCTTTGCCTGCATCGCCACGTATAGATACTCTTTCTGAGGTCTTACTTGGAAACTATCTAACATCCTCCACTCACGAAAATTGAATCAAGACTGTTTGAAAAGTTACAATGTCAAGTGCAGAGAGATGCATTTGGATTGTGTTTGTAGTGAATTTTCACAGTGTGGGAGCTCATACAGTAGCTTGCTGAATAGATCATGTATAGGGAAAGCGTGAATACAGTAGAGAAAGCAGCATCTGCTCACAGTTAGCTGCACTACTTAATGCAATGTTAAGTGTCCTTGGCAAACTCATACCTGTCAAGTTTTGGATTTGAAAATAAGGGAAATTTTCTTGCGCCCACTACCAGTCGTCCCACCCGCCCAACCAAGCTCCAGTATCCCTTATATTTTAAGATAGGTGTACAATAAATCTAAAATAGCCACTTGTCAACCACTTACTAAATGCAATTATGTGATTAGAATCTGGTAGGTTGACCTTTATGAACATTGAAATGCTGTGAACATTCCTACTAGGGCTGGGCAATATGGACCAAAACTCATATCTCAATATGTTTTCTAAAAATGGTGATGTACGATATAAATCTAGATAATTTTATTAAATAAAGTCTGACCAGAAAGACAATTCTGGGTTAAATTTGTTGATGCAAAATGCTACACAGGTTCATTTATTAACAGATGTACAATATATGCACACATTAATCCATCTAACTGAGCTTTACATGTTGTTCTGAGGAGTAAAAGCAGTATTTGAATACATAATAAGCTATAATATATACATATATATGAAATATTATAGTTTTCTATATTGCCAAAATAGAAAACGCCACATCTTGACTCTCGATTTATCGCCCAGCCCTAATTCCCAAATTATAAAACAGCCTAAATAAAAACATAAATGTGTATATGAAGCACACGTGTTTATTTAATATACTTACAGTTTATATACAAGTCAACACGTTGCATATTTACTGTTAATTTCACATTGCTTGTCTTTAAGTTAGACATTTACATTTTATTTTCATTATATATTTTCTTATAATTTCTCATGCTCACTCATGTGGTTCTCTGGTATTCACTAATGACTTATTAGACACATTTTTATTACAGATTTTACATTCTTTAACACTTTATTAAAGTGTATATTTGTGGAGCTTGTGATTGGCTGATTTTTCATGGTGACTTATGTGGTTCCTTCCCCCGTAATAGACGCTAAAATCTCAGTTATTAATTTTACAGAATGTGTAACTGTGTCACATCCTGCTGCTCTTTATGAAGATAAACTCTCTGTCACATTTCACAATGTATTTACACAAGTTCTTTGTTTTTTTTTCTCCGGAACGTCTTCATTCATCATCTCTCTTCTGAGTTGTTTCCTGGTTTGTTGCCGCTGGCGGCACTAATCTCGCGAGAACTGCCTCTCAGGCCATTTCAGGTGGAAGTCCTTGTGAGGCTAGTGACGGCGTTCAGTTTAGTAAGGCATCTTTTAATTATTACTACATTAAAATATGGGATATTTACGAGAAATACTAATACGGGAAGATGGGGGGAAGAGGGGTAAAATACGGGAGTTTCCAGCCCAAAACGGGATACTTCACAGGTATGGGCAAAGTTCATGTCAGGTGTGAGTTTGACTGGGTTCTGTTGGGTTTTTAGTTCAGAAATATGCACATAACAATAATATTCATTTCATTTAATTATGCAGAATTTCAGAAAAAATATAGTATTTCAGCAGCCTGGTAAAAACTGTAAAACAAAGGGTAATTTAGTTTAAAACAGACAAATTTGAGTTATGTTTACGAATGTCAAATCCCAAACATTGCAACATTTAAAACTGCCATTAACAAAGGGTGATTGAAGCAAAAATACTCTATTGTTGTCATGGTACTATTGATTCATTATTGATTGATTTAAGGTGTAAAGCGCCAATCTGAGGCCTATTTGGCAACTTCTTCTTTGATGGCACAAACGGCAAAGCTCCTATCTATTCAGGTCCTTGTACACTGAATTAATATGACAGCTGATCAACTGTTCCATGAGCTCCTACACACTCTAATCATACATCCTTATCCTTATTTTTAAATGATTTGAGTTAGTAACAACAATTCTAAATATAACTTGATCTTATACGCGTAAAAAAAAATGTGATGAATGTAATTTATAATTTAGCATAATACTCAGAGTGGACAGTGTTTGTGATGCCGCGGTTAGATGTGCCTCGCTGTCTCTGCTCAGAATTTCATTGCTAATTAATGCTTGACGGATCTGAAGCACAAAAAAAAAAAAAAAAAAATGTCAAAAAGGTTTAATAAAAAAACCAAAAGGACAAATGAGTCCATTTTCTCAGTATAATTAGTAATTGTTTGCATTCATTGCAAATAACTGTGTACAGCAGTCTGCAATTCCCTCAAACTATAACAATGTATGAGTCATTGGCTGGTGCGATTCTCAATTTTCCACGTATTAATGTGGCTGTTAGTTCAAGTTGTTCCTCGTTTTAGGCTAATATGATAACAGTACAAGGGTTTAGTGCAACTCAAAGTGAAAAAGTAAATTGTGTTTTGTCTGTTTTACGAGTCTTCCTCCCACTCTGCTCTCACCATCAAAGAGCCGTGTGATAAGAAGTCTCTCTGGTATTACTATCTGTATTCCACTCGAACTTTGTTTATTAAAATAAAACATAGGGTTCTGGAGAAAAGTTACTCTTTCCCCTTCGGGAGTTCTCCTTTCATTCTCCTACCTTTCAGTAAATGTTTCATTTTAACTCTGTCCTCGTTTCTTACTTTTGTATAATTTTTTTTTAATTCTTGTTCAGGTAGAAGTGTCTGTGGCCAATGTGGAGACTGGATTAAAACGGCACCTGGAACGTCTGGATGAGATTTTTGCTACAAGGTCTGACTACCTCCAATCTCTGCGCTTTTTGGGTCTGATGGTCAACAATGTGATCCGTGAGCTTACCGCGCTGCCAGACATCAGCAAAAGCAATGTTGACTTGGCGGCCATTGCTGAGCAAATTGGCTTCTTTGAATACTACAGGTAGGTGCTGCCGGTTATTAACTCCATTAAAGGGTTGGACGTTTTTTATTGTTACGTCTGCATATGGTGGAAGGAGACGTGCTGTGCAGGAAGGGACTATAAGTAATCCAGAGCAGATGGATTTTTATTGATCAGTCCTCTGGAAAAAAGATAGGAAAAGCAATTTTTTTCTTGATTGCTACATAAATGAAGGCTGAAATTGAACCTATTTCACCGCTCTGCAGTTTGTGCTTTGAAACATATTGCTCAGACTTACTGTTATGAATTTCATATTGGCTGTGAGACCATAAATGATCTGCCTCCCTGCAGACTGTTCCCCTCATTGATTGCATTTATTGTATTTTCATGATGCTCTATTTTTAGGAACGTCTCGAGATTGCCGAACAAATAATTAAATCAACAAAAAATAAACCGAGCAATTCAATAAACCATTTCACTATAAAAAAACAAAGATTTAGTATTAAATTAGGTAGAGTTGTGCTAGTTAATGGCTCTCAAAAATCTGCTGCTCAATTACACTGTGATTTGGTGGATTCTTTTTTGAGCACAGACAACTTTGTGATGCCGTCGTGCCCTGAAGTTTGGAGCATTTACAATCTGTTTAATTATGGTACTTGAGAAGTAATTTTGAGTTGAGTTAGATTCTGAGTGGTGTGCTTAGACAGTAAATACAAGTTTAATCAGGGAAAATCTTATCTGGATGCATGTGGGAGTGTGTCCCCGCAGGTTATCACCGAGGAAAACGTTATTATCAGAGTTTTATTCCATTACTCCTATCTGACGCAGAATGCGATGCCCCACTGGATGTATTCCACAAAAAAGAATAATTTACCCAAAATAATCAAAGTTATTCAACTTCAGTAAAATGAAAGTGCATATTTATTTTGAACATGTTGTCTTGTTAAAAAATGGTATTATTGGTGGAAACCGAAAGCGACGTCTAGTGATATTACATTTCATGGCAAATATTGCCCAATAATATTGATTGGCCGAGAACATTGTCATGTCTAGAATTTGAAAATAAAATTTGGAACGTCTCCGTGCCGATTAGCACGTACCATGTTCCCTAGAATTCAGTAAAATGACTTCCACAGAGTAAAACAAATGAAATTATGCAAATTGTAATGTACGTTGAATTACCTTTGAAACGATATATCACACGACTATGTTCCGATAAATTATTGGTATGTGTCAATGATTGTGCGAGGGATTATCGTAATCTACTTTGAATTACCTTTTGAATCACACGACTATGTTTCCCTAATTTTGGAAATTACTGGAAATCGAGGGTGGGCCCCCGAACCCCATTTAAAAAAAAAAAAATAGCTCCGTGCGTCTCATCATATCCATTCATAGAGTATTCATACCAAACTGCATACCGATCTAACGAGAACTGACTAAGGAGTAGTCATTTGAATAATGGGGCCTCCGGGGTACCCCCTGGCCCCCCGTGACACTTATATATTGGTATGAGCCAATGATTCGGTACCACCAACCATCGTAATATTTGACTCACAAATAAATGAGAAATCAACTTTCTTTTTTTTTCTTCTTTTGGGGCCCCTTGTGGCCCCCCTGGGCCCCAAATCAAAAATCAGGCTTTAGTGTCGATGCGTACACATCCATAGATTATACGTACTAAATTTCCGTTCCCTTCACGAGTATCAGAGGAGTAGCCATTTTAACTAGTGTGAAGAAGAAGAAGAAGAAGAAGAAGAAGAAGAAGAAGAAGAAGAAGAAGAAGAAGAAGAAGAAGAAGAAGAAGAAGAAGAAGAAGAAGAAGAAGAAGAAGAAGATAATGATTCAATATCAGCAAAAAAAAACAAACTATTATGGATTGTGTCTGGCTGCTATATATATATATATATATATATATATTTAATTGGGTTTATTAATGTTCTTGCTCATTTTATTTTAAATGAAATTGTTGAATATTTTTGTTTAGGCTGAAAATATATGTAATTCTTTGGTTAAAATTGAATGGGTCAGTTTTTGTCATACCTGATGTTGCTATTTATTGTTCTCTGTTTGAATAATATCACTTCATTACAAAATAAGTCCTAAAAGTACGATTGATTCGTGCTTATATTGTATCGGATCAATATTGGTATCAGCAAATAACCAAGAAAGCAATAATAGTTTGGTATTGGAAGTGAAACAGGTGTACTGGGACACCCCTAAAGCTAACTGTAACATGCTAACTCATAAGGATAATATAATTCCTCACACAGAGTAGCCTATATACAGTAGCTGCTCCTGTAGGTAAAGACACAACAATGTTATTATTCTTTGTTGTGGGTTCCACTGTTGTTCCAAATCAGGTGATTTTCCACAAATTGGCTGTTCTGGACACTTCACGTGCACACATAACTCATTCCTGCTGAGTGTTGGTGTTTTCTTTGAAGGACATTTTCAAAGGAAGATGAATAATTGATGTGTATGGATTTGTGGTGATGAATTATTAAGCCAACAAGCTGGAAATTACCCGAAACAGATGGGCTCTAACTATGAGACAAGGATGCCGATATATGACACACACAGATAGCATTTTAGCATGGTGGGGGGCTAAAATACAGTATGTGCTTTAGCGTTTCCTTTTACTGTCCCATAGATGGCTTGCTTATCTGCTGCTGCTGATCCTGGATCTGGTCATATGTTTGGCAATGGGTCTAGGGATGGCCAAGCATTCGCACTGTCTGCTTATCACGTATGTACCCTTTATCTATATCCTGTATGTGCAAATATCCAGCATAGTTGTATTATTAGTGAGGATGTACAGTATAGCAGCCTCACTATTGTTTTCCACATGCTTTATTAATGTTCGGTTTTTGTCTGAAAACTCCTAAACCCGCAAATTTAGTCTGATTTTAGCGTCCACAGTACTTCAGGGTACAGAATAAGGACACACCTGCTATATCATGGAGTTTTGGTAAGTTTAACGGTTATTGATTAATTGGCAAAATTAAATAGACATTTTCCCATTCAAACGTCATTCATTATAATATAGTTTAGTGTAATAATACTGACTCCGAGGGGTAATTTTGACTCCAAGGGGTTATACTGACTTTGAGGGATTCAGCTTATGCGTTTATTTATTTATTATTATTTATTTTTTATTCATTTATTTATTTAATTATTCTTTTCCATCCTTTTTTGTCTTTTCTTTATGCTGCATTTTTTTTTTAACTAGATTTATGTTTGAGAAAGTGAACGTATAGAATACAGTTTTTTAAAATTGTGTGTTGTGTTGTGTTGTAATTTGAAAACGAATAGAACATTTAAAATATATATATTTTCAGTCAATACATTTTTTTTTCTTTATCAATTACGCAACATTTTATGCAACCCCATCTAAATTCCACGCGACCCCACATGGGGTCATGACCCCAAGGTTGAAAAACACTGCTGTAAGGGGTTATATTGACTCCAAGGGGTAATTCTAACTCAGAGGGGTTATACTAAGGGTTATACTGACTCCAAGGGGTAATTCTAACTCAGAGGGGTTATACTAAGGGTTATACTGACTCCAAGGGGTAATTCTAACTCAGAGGGGTTATACTAAGGGTTATACTGACTCCAAGGGGTAATTCTAACTCAGAGGGGTTATACTAAGGGTTATACTGACTCCAAGGGGTAATTCTAACTCAGAGGGGTTATACTAAGGGTTATACTGACTCCAAGGGGTAATTCTAACTCAGAGGGGTTATACTAAGGGTTATATTGACTCCAAGGGGTAATTCTAACTCAGAGGGGTTATACTAAGGGTTATACTGACTCCGAGAGGTTCAATTTATGCATTCTAACTTGTATTTTCTTTGGTAAAGGCATTCTACAACGTGTATCACTTCTACAAACAGATTTTTTTATTTTTTTTGTCAAGCAATGACTCTTTGTTTTTAATGTTTTCAGACTGTGGGCAGACAGGCAGCCACAGTGGCACCATATGGGTTATAGAGTTACATCCTCAAATAGCCCTGACTAAGTCATTGTCTTTCTTTTCCCTTTTTTTCAGTCACTTGCTTTGTATTAGCTCAGACATCCATCATTGACCCTGTAGAATTGTACTCTCTTTCCCATAAAAATAAAAGCTCTAATTTTGAATACAGTTTTGAATTCAGTTGAAGTGTATTGGATTTGAGTAAATTGTGGTGTAATTGAAAACAGCTCTGATGTGCGAGTGTGACAAGCAAAACTGCAATTCCGATTTGCCATTCCATTCGGCCAATTTAGACCAAGCAATGCTTTCTCATGCCTCACTGATGGGTCGCACTAATGCCTATTGATCACCTGATGAGAGCGAGCCTCCTCCTTTAACTAATTATTAAGTGCTCTCAGGCTACTTTCTTCTTGCTTTCGAGAGGGTCCGAAGAGTGAGTTGAGAAGCCTTTCCCCATTCACTCGTTTGATCTCTTCTCATCCGCGGCGCTTTTCAAGCTTTAGTCTGGGGTCACTCAGAGATTTCTGGCGTTGGAGTGTTGTTTGATGGTGTCTCCTGGCCCTTCAAGACCCCTTTGAACCTGTCTCTCCCATCAGACAGAGGTCGGATAAAACAGAAGGCTGACAAAGAGCGGGATCGACACTGACAGCTTGCAAGCGATTGACAGAAATTGCTGTCAATTACCGTAAATGGACAGAGAACCACATAAAACTTTTAGTTTTATAGTTGGGTTTTTAAAGTTATGGTTGCACCAGGCCACTTTTGACAATGCGGTACATTTAAACAATAACAATTTGAATTTAGGTTGATTTTGAATCATGAAGAAGTTACAGAGTAATCCCAAGAATAAAGATTGTGTTTTAAAGTTCAAAGACAATTCCCAAGCATTTCCTGAAAGGAAAGAGAACTGTGATGCACAAAGGAGAGAGAGGCAGAAAGTCATTAGTACAAAGGCAAACTAATTCATCTGATTCTCCACATGTCTCTGTGTCTTTGTCTTCCCATCCCCTTTTTTCCCGTTTCTCCGCCAGGATCATGGGTTTTGTTGTACTCTCTTTGATCCTGAGCTGGGCGTCGCTAGGAGCTGGCACCGCTGCAGCTGTGGTGAGAAAACACTCGGATTCTTCAACAAACCCATCACATTTGTTTCATTTTTTTTATTTTTTTATTTTTTTTTCAACGTGCACAAATGCGCTCGTCCATTTTGTATTCAGGTCAGGGTCGGGGTCAATTACATTTTTCAGTTACAATTACGTTTCCAACTATCCATGTTCGATTACTATTTAATTACAATTACAGACTACCATTTTTTTTCCAATTACACCTAAATTACAATTATTTTTTATCATCAGAAAATCAATTACAATTACGTTGTCAATTACTAATACTTTACAATTAATCACAATTACTGAGCCTGAAATAAATGACCGAATGAAAGTTAACCTGCCTCTTGTGTTATCTTCCTGTTAGCATCTCTAATGATAACAGGTCCAAAATCAGCTGTAAAATACAGTAAAAAAAATTATCTATCATCTATTTTCTTTCCTATCTATTACTAATCTATGAAAATATAGGTTTTAATATTTTTGGTGTGGTCATCTGAGCCTTTTTTGTGTCAGTGTACCACTTTATTTAAATCTTTTTTTTTTAATGGTGAAATGTGGAAAAGCTTGATATGAAACATAATTGAATAATTGTTCACTGTAGAACTGTAACATGGTTCCGCATTTTTGCGTTAAATTATAATGAAAGTTTTTATAGAATTTTTAAGTCCATTATCTGAACTCAATTACTATTTTAAATTACGATTATGACAGCTTTACAATTATAATTGACCCCAGCCCTGATTCAGGTTTGTCTCTAGTTGGTTTATTAGCATGACAATCAGCTCTTCTCTTTAAGGTCAACCTTGCGTTAAAAATAAAAAGTCCCCAAAAAAGTGTTATCGCTGCAGCGTTCTGTCCAAACGCTAAACAAAAACACCTTTTCCAGCTCTAATGGCTTGCTGTGCTTACTTTAGAATCTCGTCCGTCACTGTTAACGTTTTAATTTCTTTTCCAGTCCTCTTTATTTCCCACAGATTGTTCTCTCCTCCTCGCTGTGCACCATGTGTGCAGTGCAGCTGGGTTTTAATGTCTGGGGGTACCTAAAAGACAAGAAAAACCAGAAAACAAGCTGATATCTCCCAGCTTTTCCACTGCCATCCCTCATGTCAACTCTGTCCTCCTCTTGATCACCCTGCCTCCTGTGGAGAAACCTCACATCTTTTGATCATCCCAGAGGATTTAACATCTGGACAGATGTTGCCAGGGATGCGAGGACTAAAGAAGATGAATGGCTGATAGCAGGAATAGCTGATATCAGCCTGAAATTAACTGCATTGCTATGAATCACAGCCATCTGCTGCAGTTCTTAGTGGAAGTCTGTGCAGCTGTAAAAAGCAAATGACCAATACACTGGACAGCTGACCTTTGACCTCACAGACTCACATTTAACTGCTGAGATGAGCTGATTTGAGCATTTCCCCCACACACACAAATTGGCTGAAATTAATGAAGTCTAAACCAGATTAAACATTAATTTTAAGTTTTTTTTTTAATGCTAATGGGTGATGAGATCAAGGAGGCCATAGAAATCAGGAAGCGTGCGAAGAGAAGGCCATGAATAGAGACAAAGGCGGGCTTTACGCTCCCACACGCCTGGGACACCCAATTACAGAAAAAGTAGTCGGCGGGGGTCATGGCGCGCACGGCTGGGCGGTCGGATCCGTTGGGCCCGCCGCGACATGTCGGTTGGTGTGGGCGTGGCGGACACAGTGGATCTGACAGCTCTGCTGGGCATGCCACAGTCAGTGAGACGCTTCTGAGGAAGGCGAGAGGCATCGCCAAAACTGTAAAGCAAAAAAAGATAAAGAGCAACATCTACTCTTAAATTTAATGTCTAAAAAAAGAACCAAAAAACGTCTTATCGTACTAAGAAGACCGGATGAACGTTTTTGACCTACTGTTAAATCTGATAGGAATATGGCTATATCACAACAACAACTACAAAAAAAACAATGTACTACCACTAAATAGCTTATTATGTGTGGACAAAATAAAGAGAGACACAGTTCATGATCATAAATGTATTTTCAGCAGCAGCCAGTGGTATCACCGATTTGGGGGAAAAAACACAAAATGACGCATTAGGAGTAGAATGCTGACGCACGATCTGAGGCCGACATTGGCGAGACGTATGCGTGCTGTCTGGGAAGTCATGCAATTTCTGATCAAAGCCACTTTTTATGGTTCGGGTTGTGGTTTCTACCTATTATATTGTTACGTGGGTAACAATATAATAGGTAGAAACTACAATGGTACAGTTTCAGAGTTCATAAATGTAGCTATACTTTTTAGACATCATTTGTTTTGAGTGTTCTTTAATCATTTTGTGTTTTTTTTTTAGACGTTTTGTGTGTTTTTTGTTTTTTTGTGTGGTTTTAGAATCCTTTTGTATGTTTTTGAGATGTATTGTGTTTTTGTTTTGGTTTTTTTTTGGTCATTTTCTGAGGTTTTATAGTCGTTTTTTGTCACTTTGTTTTTGTTTTATTTATTTTATTTTATTTTTAGAATTTCCATGTATGTTTCTTGAAACGTTTTGCGTTTTTTGTTGTTTTGTGTGCTTTTAGTATCGTTTGGTGTGTTTTAATTTGAATTGAAATCAGTGTTGTTATTTTATTTTAAAAAATAATTGTACACTTTGACAAACCTTTTATTTTATACAGATGCCTTTGTAAGTTAAGTACAAATTGTGCACGATTTTGTCTCTTCCTTTTTAAGTTTATATATGAGATGTTTACTGTATGCAAGGGAACCGTGGCAAGATTTATTACCAAAAATAAACATGGGGGATGAAAGCAACTGGTAACTACTTCGAGTACTATTTCATTGAGCTACTTTTTACTTGTAATTGAGTACTTTTCAACCTTAAAAACCCATAACTCTGACAAATAAAAATATATTTGCTTTCCTAAAAAACTGATATATTGTCATTTTACTGTATCACACAGTGTGGTGCAGGTTTAAAAGTAGGAAGGTCCTTCTCATCATGTAAATTTATTTAAAACACCACATTGTGTGCAGGGGTGTCTCATGTGAGACAGTATGTTTAGCAGGCGACCAAACTTATACCTGCACATCATTAAAAATAAAACTCCTCTATGTGCTAAAACAGCATCCTTTGAAAAATAAGGTAGATGATGATGTGTCCTAGAAAATACTTACAAGATGATGCATATTTAATGAGTCCAGGCACAAACAAAATGTCCCTGCTAGTATAATGAGATGGAGATGAAGGGTATAACAGTATAAACCTTGCCAAACATGCTGCTGTACATTTTTCTGCTGTGGACTCGGTGTTACTTGATTGCAACTTTGTTATAACGTGCATGTTGATAACCTGAATATCATGTGGGAAGAGGATAGAGCTGAATAAATAGTGGGGAACTGTTTGTTGCTTGTTAACGCTAGTCCAATTTATTACTTTAGCAGAATTGGTGAAATATATATCATTATATTATTTTACAGATTTTGAAATGGTGACCTGCTGAAGATAAACGTGATGATTATTTTTTTTTCATGAGCCCTTTACCCTTTTTCATTTTAACCAGGAGCTCATTATTTTGGCCAGCTGTATATTATACATAATTTACAATGAAAATTGATACGGGTCCTATTTTTGGTATTTATTTTTTTGCTGTTCTGTGTACTGTGCTTTGTAACAGCTAAGTGCACAACTAGTGTAATAGCGTGACCTCTAAGTGTTTATTCATGCACATTAGCGACTCTCCATGAAGAAATTAAATAGCATGATGGACATGTTTAGAAAGCTGAGTTTTCTTTCACGGTCAGCAATGCATGACGTCCTACATCACGACACATTAATGCTTAAAATCTGTTTCTACAAAGTGGACATTTAGTTCTTTATGAACATGTAGCTATGTACAGTGTGTATGCAATTATAGTGTAGAGATAATATCATTATTCAGTTAACATGACTAGAATAGAATAATACATGTTAAAGTTGCACATGCTAAAATAAACAGCAACTTTTTGCAACATTTAGCAAAAAAACCACACTTAAAAAAACATGTGATTTTTTTCTTTTTTCTTTTTTTTTACGATACTTTTGGCCAGATATACAGCAATATTTGTGAAATGTGTGATGTTTTTTTTTTCCTCGTGAAAATATGTCAATGTTGAATCAAAATGTTAAGTATTTAATCTAAATCTAAATGTTAAATATTGAATCTATATATTAAATTTAAATGCCAGATGTTAAATCTAAATGTAAATGTTACATTTAAATGTTAAATGTAAATCTTAAATGTTAAATCTAAATCTTAAATCTAAATCTTAAATGTTGAATCTAAATATTAATTCTCAATCTAAATGCTAGATGTGAAAGGTAAATCTAAATGTTAAATTTAAATGTTAAATCTAAATCTTAAATGTTAAATCTAAATCTTAAATGTTAAATCTAAATCTAAATGTTAAATCTTTAACGTTTAACATTGATTCTAAATGTTAAATATCAAATTTAATCTAAATGTTGACTATAAGATCTAAATAATAATTCCAAATCTAAATGCTAGATGTGAAATCAAAATGTTAAATCTAAATATTAAATCAAAATGTAAATGTTTCATCTAAATGTTAAATCTAAAAAGTTGCTGTTGTTTTTAGCATGAGCAACTTTACAATCGGTGCCCCATAAGACAGTCTCTGCCATTAATCCATTTTGCTTTGAAATACAGTATATAATTCATTAAAAAAAACTTATTTGTGCACTAAATGATAAGATAATTTTTTTTTATATAAATAAAACTTTTCTTCC
The DNA here is from genome assembly GCF_900634775.1 of Gouania willdenowi. Classification (NCBI taxonomy): domain Eukaryota; kingdom Metazoa; phylum Chordata; class Actinopteri; order Blenniiformes; family Gobiesocidae; genus Gouania; species Gouania willdenowi. The sequence continues at coordinate 16,672,310 of NC_041051.1, read as the reverse complement.
TGGTGTGCATTGTTGAGAGGTACACGTAGCCCTGCACTCAAACTACTTGGATCGATCCTAATTGTGCAGGAAAAACATTGCATTGTCTTGTCTTGCAGCCAATTGATCCTGTGCCGTTTTGTCCTTGCAGGGCACCAGTGACTTCTGCGTTTCTCCAAACAAGTTTATTGTTAACCAAACAAAAGATTTCCTCAGTGCAGGTAATACGTCTCTCCAAACACAATTTCTGAGACAGCCTCTCTTTGTCACTGAATGTTGCAACTCAGTGCTAATCATCCAATTTTTATCACTTTCCAGATGTTGCACACTATTATTTGTTCTGCAGTCCTAATCTACCAAACCCCTTCCAGCAGGTACTGACACATACTTGGCCATCTTTTTTTTTTTTTTTTTTGGCTGTCTGTTGTGCTGTAGTTACTCACCGCACTAAAAATAAACAATCTTCTGCAGATATTTTGTAAATGTGCATGTGGGTTTATAAAAAGTAATATCTAGTCTCGTTCAAGCTTATCATCCAATTTAATTGAATTCCTCGGGGTGGTAAACATTTAACAGGAAACACTTCTGTAATATATGCGTCTCCCAAAATGTTTCCATATTATTCTGTGTATGCTTTAGGAGCTCCTACTAGACACATCAGAGTTATGTATTTAATTTTCTGAGACAACCACTCTACATAGAGCACTCAAGCTGTAAAGATGCAAATGCTTATCACTCCTGGTGTATAGAACATTTCAATGCTTTATTCAGGCTCTTCACTGGAGTCAAGGGGACTAATTGAAATGCAAATAAATCATCTCTGGAAATTATTCCAGTGAAAGGTAAACTCATGAGGTCAGAATGAAACTGAATATGAAAGATTGATGTTTGTAAATTATAGTTTGTTTTTTTTTTTTTTTTTTTTAAACGCAACTATAGATAAACACATCCTGTAGACACTGTGTTTAAGTTATTTTTCTAGATCATGCAAACTCCTCTAAATGCTTTGGCTTTCCAATCACTTTTCCCCCTGCAACTGCATGACAATGTTTATGTCGATGTTGTGATTTAATATTTAATCCGTGAACAGTAATTATAACCCCCCCCCCCCCCTCCTCCCTTCTATGGTCTCAATACACACATTTGGATTAGGAAGATGCTGCTACAGTAAGTAGGTAAAGATGATCTACGCAGATGGCCTAGATATGGCTGTTTTGTTGGTGTTTTAAATTGGTGGCAGAATTAGGAAAAGGGACAGTTTTGGGTGATAATCCATGACTATCTGTCTGTCATCTGCTGTTAAGCACCATTATAAAGCCTTTACTTAACACCAGAGCATTTGTTGACATGCACCAAACAATGCTATTATTAATAATCTCTGCAGTGACTGCATGTATACGTGTGATCTATTGGGTGGTCATCAGGGTTAGTGTCAATTATACTTGTAATTGCATCATTGGTAATTGATTACAATTATATACAATTATTAGGGTTGGGCACCGTTTGGATGTTAACGATTCTGATTCCGTTTCTCAATTTCGATTCCTGTTCTGAACGATTCTCGATTCCGATTCTTTGAGTTGTGCAGGTCAACAGGTCACAGATTTCATTTTAGAAGCCTTTACACAGGCCATTTTTATTAATTCACTTAATTTAATTTGGTTGCTGTACTGTAACTAAGGTATTCAATTACAAAGGTCCCCAACTTTAACTGTAAAACTGTAACTTGTTGAAATAACACTACAAACAAGTTGGCAGCAGTGTAAAAAACAAAGAGCTACAGCCCAGGTAGATGTGAAACTAAATAAAACAAACTCAAATCCTGGAGCAGTCGTGTGACAAATCAATCAACAGTTCTTGTTGAGAAAGATAAGTTAATTTGGGTCGTTCTGCGCTTGCGCGACTTGCAGCGATGACGCATTGGTGACGACATGCTGTAGTCCAAGATGGCGGCGGCCCGGACTCCAGCCGAGACTATTTAATAAGAGCCTTAAAAGACATGGATATAATGAAAAGAGTGGATGGACAGAAGCATTAACGTGCAGACTTTCACAAAGACTTATTAAACACACACGGACCTCGGTAAACGGAACAGGCTTCACCGGACCGCAGGCACTAGGACCCAGAGGCAGAGTAAATGCGACCCCGTACTGCATGTACAGGCTGTGATATCACCAGTTTATCATTTTACCAGGTGTTTCCGGAGTTTTACTGGGCTTTTTACCAGTGATTAGTTTCTATCTCCCTTTCGCTCTGTGGTCCAAACTGCAACCGTAGCCAGTAGTCGCTACAGTCGCAATCTGAACGCATCTTATACAAACCCCGCGTAAACAAACAGAACAAGCCATGGAAACAAACTAGTGCAGTTATTTAGGAATCGAAAAAACAAATCAAAATGCAAACATCTTCGTAACGGTTCCAGAACCGGACGTTAGGAACCGGTTCCTATTTGGAACCGGTTCTCGGTGCCCAACCCTAGCAATTATAATTGTAAACGTAACTGAAAAAACATTGTGTTTCTGTTGTAATCGAAATTGAATTGTTATTGAGTTCAGATCATTTACTTTGTAATTGTAATTTAAATGGACATTCTATAAAAACCTGTGAAACCATGTTTCAGTTCTATGTCTTACACATGCGTAGTTAACAATTATTAAAATATGTTTCATATCAACTTTTCCCACTACCTGTTAGTTCTGTTGAGGATCATTTTACCATTAAAATAAATAAATAAATCTAGGGACAGACACAGAAAAATAGTCTCAGACACCCACACCAAAAATATGAATACCAATATTTTCAATGATTTGGAACCCTAACAAGGAAACCAAGAAATACAAATCTGATTATATGATAGATATTTTTTTTAATGTATTTTACAGCTGATTTAGGACATGAATCAAAACTGACCCGTTATCATAAGAGGTGCTAACATAAAGCTAACACAAGAGGATGTGAAGTTTTATGGGTTTATTTATTAAAGGCTCAGTAATTGTGATTAATTGTAATTGCATTTTAGAAATTGAGAATGTAATTGTAAGTGACTTTCAGGAGGAAAATAATAATTGTAATTGGAAAAAAAATGTTGGTCACCGTAATCGTAATTTAGTTGTAATCGAACATGAATTAATTGGAGACATAATTGTAATTGAAAAATGTAATTGACCCCTTGGTGCTCATGTTTTCCCAGTCTGTGACGATCTGCCAGCGTTCCCTGACCACGATGCAAATCCAGATCCAGGGTTTGCTGCAGTTCTCCTTGCTCGTCTTTCCCACCGCTGAGGTAAATGGCTCACTGACAAAACTGTGACTCCACTTTGTTGGAAGGTGTGTATCATTCTCTCATCTTTGTTATACTTTGTTATACAGAGGGACCTTTTGGGGATCCAGCGACTGTTAAACTCCACTGAGTTCAGTATACATCAGTTAACAGCCTTGCTGGATTGCCGCGGGCTGCATAAGGTGAGGCGAGCCTCTCGACAGGCCACTTTCTAATACACGAACCACTTTTACTCATTTACTGCTTTGTTTCGTGTAGTTATCACATATGGACACATTTCCAAACCCTATTCTCGTTCTTTCTTATAGCTATTTGTCCAATTTATTGCTGTAGTTTCTCTGGCATAATAAAAGTCCTTTAGGTTTTCAGCTGAGTTCGACTCAGTCTATTACTTTTTAACAACATAAAGCGGTTTCTATACAAGAAATATACCACTCACATAGTCACTTTTTCCAAAATAAAATGTGGCATTCAGAGATGAAGGGCCTTCCATTTTCCAAGCCGCTTGCTCCTTTTCAGGGTCGCTGGAGGTCTGCTGCTGGTGCTTATCTCCAACTGTCCTCAGGGGCTAGGTTTTTGGATTGATTAAATAGAATATATTAGGGGCGTGACGATACACTCAGCTCAGAAGAGACGAGACACGATAGTGGGTTCACGAGAACGAGACGAGATTTTAGGAAAACTACAACGACAATATATGACTGGACCAACAGACTCTTATTTAACCGAGTTGCAATATTATGTGCAAAAGTTCTACTGTGTCAATACAGAGTGCAAACAGAGCCTGACCATGTACTGTATGTCATTAACTACACAGCCATGTTCTTTTAACTGTTAATAAACTTCTTCTTCTTCCACAAATTAAAACTATGGCTGCGTCTAAATAGTTCCTCCTATTTCCTTTCCTATCCACTTTTCCATAACCCCGTGGATGACGTCACGGGGTTAAGGAAAGGTGTTAGGAGAGGAGTTAGGAAAAGGTGATCATTGTTTTGACGATCAGACGCACTTCCACTAGGTGACGTAATAATCCTAAGGCCGCGCCTCCTTTCATAAGAAAATTTAACGCTCTTTTATCATGGCCACCACTTAAACACTTCCTGGGGTTAAAGAACAGTAGATAGGAAAGGAGATAGGAGGGACTATTCGGACGCAGCCCGGAATTAAAATGTACTCCTCCTCCTCTTCTTTTCCTTCTCCTGCTTTAGGTTCTGGCAGGCTAGACGTAGCAAAGGCGCATTACTGCCCCCACAGGTCACAAATAGAAGTTTCGATAGCTCAAAAAAAAAAAAATAAAATAAATAAATCTTGCGAGACAGATTTTTAATGCGACGGTAAATCTTTTCGACTTTAATCTTGCGAGATTTCGTGGCACAAAATCTTGTCACACCCTAGAATACATAATTTCCGGTCTTCATTTTTACGGTGGCCATAAAAACACAAACACAAAATGAAGAACCCCACAAAGCGAATGCTCACAACACAAAACATATAAAATACAAACAAATGCTACAATACAACACAACACAACACAAAATGAAAAACCGCATACAAACGCCACAATACAATGCAAAAGCAGAACGGAAGTAAAAAATCCATGAAGAAGAGTGACGATAACGTAGGTGCATATAAAAACAATTCAGAGTTTGTTTTTGTGTGCGCATTCTTTTTGTGTTGCGTTGTGGCGTTCGTCATCTTGTGTTGTGTTGTGAGCTTTTAGGGCCACTGTACATTTCCCCTTTTTCTAAAACATGCAGAAATAGAAACACACCCAGGTGTGTCCATTTATTCACTGATTTCAGTGATTCAAACTAAAAACATACAATACTTTATATGCCATATGTTATTGTATGTTTTTTAGTTCTTCAAACCTTTTCTGGACCAACACACACACACACACACACACACACACACACACACACACACACACACACACACACACACACACACACACACACACACACACACACACACCATATGTTGACATGGTAAATCAGATCAAACCATTGTATCAGAATTGTATCGTGTGTATTCCATTATGTTGTTTTTGTATCAGAACCAGCATTACCTTCTCTACCAGTCAGTCAATATGAAAACCAAAGTTTTAATGGATAAAGAATTATAACAAGGTAACCAAGAGATGAAAAACTAATTAGATGATAGATAATATTATTTTAGTGTATTTTACAGCTGATGAAGAAATGGGTCAAAACTGACCCGTTATCATAAGAGATGCTAACAGAAAGCTAACACGAGAGGAAGGTTACATTTTATGAACTTATTTATAAATAAAGGCTCCGTAATTGGGATTAATTGTAATTCAACTTAAGTAATTGAGAATGTAATTGTAATTGACTTACATGAGGAGAATGATAATTGTAAATTGAATTGTAATAGGAAAAAAAATGTCAGTCACTGTAATCGTAATTGAGTTATAATTGAACATGGGTAATTAAACACGTAATTGTAATGGAAGAATGTAATTGGCACCAGTACTCCTTTTTATTACTTTTAATGGATTCTAACCAGAGTAGCTTGGGAACATGTTATGAGTGAATGAGTTTAAATCTTATATAACCCATGCAGTCATTCCGCTATAAGGTGCGTACGTCTTCACACTAAAGCACATCAACCTTGAGGACAAAATACGTGCTTACTTGCTTTATACACTTTATATCTCACCCACTGGCACTTTAATGAAATTAAAGTTGCTGGAGAGAATAAAGGCATATAGTGTAGTGTAGGCCTCATAGATCAATAAAACGAAGATTATTTGCACACAAAAGAAAATGTCAAAGGTTGAAATTACGGCTCAATAGTTT